>NC_091951.1:264120826-264420826 GCF_031021105.1 Erythrolamprus reginae | reverse complement strand
GGAAACTTATGAAAGGGGAGAGTAAGAGAGGAATGAGTGAAGGGAGGGAGGGAGGGAAGAAGGTGGGAAGGAGAAAGAAAAGTAGAAATAGAGGAAGGGAAGGTAAAAGAGAGAAAGAAAAAGAGCAAGAAAGAAAGCTGCAAGCACCCCCCCGAGCCCCCCAGGCCGGCTGCAACCTTTTAAAACACGCGCGCTGCTTCGCAGCTGTCTCCTGAAGCCGAACGCGGAAGTTAGCGTTTGGCTTCAGGAGACAGCTCCTTGGCGCTTGTATCTCGAATTTGGGCTTGTAAGTAGAACAAAAATATCTCTCCCCTCCCAGCTCTTATCTCGAGTTGCTCTTAAGTAGAGCAGCTCTTATGTCGGGGTTCCACTGTATAGAGAAAATAGCAGATTCAATAAAAACACAGCCAAGATAAACTCAGTCCACAACTTTAAAAGTTGTAGTTCCTTCTCCTTAAAGAACATGGGTAAAAAAATCCCCAGTAATTCAATGTGAATGCAATTATATTACCAAGATGGACTAATACATGAAATTCCATTATATGCAAATAAATTTTGTATTTATATAATTCGTACCCCAAATTTTGTTCAAGGAGTTCAGGATAGCATGTTTTCCTTTCCCATACTTTTATCCTTCCCAAAACGCTTTGAGATAGATTAATCTGAAAGATGGTGGCCTAATAGCCCAATATTATTCAGTGACTCTCTTAACCAAGTTGAGATTTGATATCAGAGCTCTCACATTCTCAATATGATATTCTAACTACATATCATCATTATTTATATTCCCAGCACTTGCCTACTAGCAATACCATTTGGTAAACTGTCCTTGAATGATAAGAAACAGCATATTGTTTGTTTAATAGTAATTCTGTATTTGTGGAAATACAAATACAAAAAAGACAACTTCCATAATTAGGCCACAAACTGAGAGGCTGTATCACATGGATCGTAAATGCAAAAATAAATTAGCAGTTAAATCCTTCATGTTAATCAGGTATGATTTGGCAAAACCAAAATACTGCCTTTTTAAAAAAGTTTTCTCAATCTGTCGCCGTAGTAATATTTAATTTTTATCTTATCTCACTGACTTTGTTTTTAAAAGGGGATATTGAAAACTGGACATCTATTTGAATTAGGGTTTTAGTGCACAATGGAATAGTAATATTATGTCCTGTGATTTAAAAAGTAAGCTTCGTCCGATTTTTTTTCTTCTAAACTATCAAGAACACTTTGAACTTTGTTCTTGTTTCTGTCTTCTAGCCCAGTGTCTCTTAAAGTGTGAGGAAGTTCTATCAGAATCTCTAAAATAATGGAGAGGCTGCCCAAATGGAAAAGATACACATACATACATACACACATTAAATGAATTACTGTACACTAATAATTTTTCCACCACACCTTTCAATACCATCTTAATATTTCTGTGAATCAAACAGCTTAATCTGAAATTTCAATCATACAGATTTTAGTAGTCCTGGTTTCTGACTTGTAATTCACTAAACCTGTCCCCATCTTGAATTTTACTCAACCAAAACGATTGGGAATATGGCATTGATTTAGTGAAATTGTATAATTTATTGCACAAAAATCTCACTGAAACTCTTTATATTACAGTTCAAACCTCTGTCAAAGATGATTATCAGATAAACAAATCCACATCAGCTTTCCACTGAAATATATTTTCTAACAGGAAGTTAGAAACAATTCTTATTTTTGGAATATTAATATATTAGGAGGATAATAAATAACCAGTTTTGGAGAAAAAAGGTTGCCTCTACATATATTTTAAATAAAAACACGAAAATTGACGTATAAGGTATGTATACATTTATTTATTATGAAATATTATATATTTACAGCAGGACAAATGATTTGCTAGCAGAATATAGATATATACTTCTTTTCAGATAATATTTTGGTCATGCTTTTTGAAAGAAACGAACGTAGAGTAACATAGTTAAATAGTATTCAATAAAATAATCCCAGGTGGAGGGTATCTTTCCATGACATAACTCAACCCTCAGTAGGTGTAGTAGGAATTACTTTTGACTTTTGTTCTGTGTAGGAAAGCAAATGGCCCAGCTGATCAGTTACATTTTTAAGTTCCTGAACAGCACTACTCATCTCCTCTTTTAATTCCCTTAGCTCAGAAATTAATATATCCATTTTAGAGTACCCATGTGAAGGTGTTATGAGAAAAGATCCATCAGGAGAGGGCCCTGTAATTAAAGGAATTCCAGAAAAAGCAAGTCCAGAAGATGGGGATATAGTAAAAGATGGCAAAGGTCCAGAAGAATATCCAGGAGAGGATACTTGTTCCTCATTGCAAGGAGGCCCAGCAGAGGGTAGGTGAAGAACAGGAGAAGAGGATCCAAGAGCTTCTGTTTTAATGGTAAGCTGTGGTTGTAATGATTTGTTGCTGTTGAATGCAGGAGAATCATAGGAAACTGAACATGATGAAGAAACTGTAAAATTAAAATTTATTTAATTGTACACACTAATGTACAATTCCAAACAAATCTCTCACAGTATTAAAATGCTTTTAGGATATGCAATGTTAAAATATTATAGTTATAGTACATGACGTAAAGAGTCCCTTGGGAGTTGGGCAGCATATAAATTTAATTAATAAATAAAGCATCCCATCATTCTTTTCTACTCTGGATCAAATATTTTTTCTAACAAAAAATATTAAAAGTATAAACCACTGATAGAATATGCAAGACAAAGGCTTGCCGTTTCCCTAGAGACAGATTAAATATAATTTTCATTTTTTTAAAAAACGAAAGCTCTTATTTTAAAAATCAGACAATTCTTTTCCTAGAACCCCTGCCTAGCAATCCATACAGCTGTTTCGTGTTTTACATTTTAATTTTTGAAGAAGTATACTTTATAAATAGTATTGTTTGTACAGAATGCTTGGTGGTTTCTGTAATCGTATAAATTAACATGAATTGAAATTTTATTATTATATGAATCTGAACAAGGATTAAAAATCATTTATAATTTTGAGGGCTAAGATGAAGTATGTCATCCATTCTTTTTCATTATCACTCCACAGCTCTGGGTAATGTTAAATAATAACTGAATAGACCATGGGCTGTGATCCACATAAGATTATGAATACTAGATACATAGTCCTAAAATATAAAATTACATGCTAAATCTGTGGCTTCCTATATTTAGGTCTTTATTTAGAGAGAAAAGAATTAACTGCTCTAAGCAAAGTAGAATGAAGTAGCTACATTTTCACAAATGACAAGTGATTTTAATTCACAAGCCACAAAAACCTTTGACGCTATTATAGGTTGTCCTGATAGTCTACTGGACTACTAATCTCTATTATTTCAGAATTATATCATTGCTGTAAGATTCTCAATCTTACAGTAAATTCTTATCTTTCCCCCCCCAGGTCTAAAACTATCAGGAATATGTACAATCTCTAGCAATTAAAACCAACTGGGGGGAAAAAAAACCAGAGTAGTTTTTGAACAATTCAGATACAAGTATATACCAAGAATGTGACTTAATCTTATGCCATTGCACAATTTTAAAGTTTCCAAATTAGCTAACTCGGGAAGCAAATAAATGATGAATATAACACTGTCTTTTTCAATAAAATGTGCCTAAGAGAAATAAACAAGCAGGAAATACCACAAAATGTTGCAGGACAAAGTGCTGAGATTTTGAAGAAACTCTTTTCCCCTCAATAATCATTCAAATTTCAACCGTCAACAAATATGCTCAGTGTTTATTATAATGTTCTGGAATCTTCAATTTAATTTTGTTTGTCTCTAACCTTGTTTTTCACATAATTTAACAAACCTTCAAGCTCTCAAATGTGGTGGTATTTTTCTTGCACATAAATGGTGCTGTTTTGACTATTTTAGACTGAAATTCAGAATCTGTTATTTCGGATAACCGTCACTTTTTCAGAGCTGAAACTCTTAATATAAAATGTTTAAAATGCACACAATTCCCACTTTTCTTAATAAAACTATAATCTTTTGTTGTTTAAAAGTAACTACTTACCAATAAGTGTGGTTCTGCAAATTCATATTTGTGGAGCAAAGATCTCAGGTGCAGCTGAATTTCAGGAACCTTTTAGAAAAGCTGTGTCTCTCGTTATTGCATAACCATACTTTTATGGCACTCCATGAAGAGAACTGAGAATTAATAAATAACTCATCTTCTCCCCTTAGCCTCAGAAACTTAGGAAAGCAGTAATTTAGTTAACAGTCTTCTTTCTCCTTTATGATGACATCAAATTCTGTTACATGGACACCTTTTACAAGACACCTTTCTTCCTCCCTTATATCTGAGATTAGAGAAAAGCAAACCAAAGCCTCCAGAATGTTCAATAGCCCAAACTTAGAAGCTGGAAAGATATATAACTAGTTAATGAGATATCTTGAAGATACCATGATTCTAGGACAAATTGCATCAGGCCTTACCAACTCACACTATCAAAGTCATATTTGTGCTGAAATTCCCGCAAAATGAAACCTAAATCATATCCAATGATTGCAAAAGCATTTTTGCCTTTTAATTTCAAAAGATCAGAAAAAAATTCAATAACAGAATAGTTACTCAGATAAATTGTGCTTTCTGGAGCAAGTGGTTTTCATTTTAGAAAAGCTAGAAAGACGTGTGTCAATGTATTTTGGATACTATTCTGGCAAACTAATGACAATGAAGGCTGTACAGTGGTACCTCTACTTAAGAACTTAATTCTTAAGGTTCTTAAGTTGAAAAGTTAAGACCAGGTTCTTAAGTTGAAAAGTTTGTAGAAGCAATTTTTCCCATAGAAATCAATGTAAAAGGAAATAATGTGTGCAAACCCAACTAGGAAAGAAAGAAAAGCTTGGAATTTGGGTGGGAGGAAGAGGAAGAAGAGGAGGAGGAGGACAGTCACTGACCAGAGCAAAGGAAGCATTTCTTTTCTTTAGGTGCTGGCAGAGGTTTATTCCAAGCGCCCAGAGAAAGGAAAATGCTTTGTTTGGTCTGGACTGCCAAAGCCTTCTTAGGCACCACTGAAAGGCTCCTCTGGCAGCCCACAAAAGCCCACGATGGAAGGATTAAAGGGGGAATGACAGGAAACTGTCCAGGCCTTCGTGCCACTCTCAAATTTCCTGGGAAATTTTTCCGGGCTTGGGTTCTTAAGTAGAAAATGGTTCTTAAGAAGAGGCAAAAAAATCTTGAACACCCGTTCTTATCTAGAAAAGCTCTTAAGTAGAGGCGTTTTTAAGTAGAGGTACCACTGTACTTGTTTTTGAAAAACGTCAATTGATCTAAGAAAGGTAAAAAAATAACTTAAACTGAATACAGACACAAAAAAGGTATAAATTCAATGACCATGCACAAAGCATAGTGACATTATAGAAAATAAATTGAAAGCATCCCAAAAGACCTATAAAATAATATCAAATATCAATCAGAAAAAGTAAAATGTAAAAAAGACAAACTAGAATAACTAAAATTCTGAAAAAAATATCAGTTTGTATTTGAAACAATCTAAGCCTTTAATGGCCCGTTCACATTCATGAATACACTCAGACACATTTTTCTTTTAACTGAAGGTTACCAAAGCTTAAGCACCACAGATCTCTACACTCCACAACTAGAACAATGCAGAGACCACCACAAACATTTAACCTATCAGCACAATTTTGACAATTAGACTCTGTATAAATGTCATGTCTCCTTCAGAGTAGGCTGTGTACGTATATATTTTGAACCTGTTCCCACACCTTGTATAGAAGAGATTGTACAAATGTGCAGCATTGCTTTTAAACTTGAATGCGGAAATTCCTTGCTCAATTTCTCCTTTAAATATCTGTGATGGTTCCTGGTAAAGGCAATCATTTCTACACATTGCAAGAGCTACACAAAAGTAGATAAGTTATAGCAATTTAAGCAACATTCCAGATCTCATTTCTGAACTATCTGAATTCCAAAACCTATTCATAAAAACAAGAAAAACAAATCCCAGATGACACTTTTAGAAACCAACACAACAAACCAATTATTTGAGGGATTTTCTTTATAATGAAAAAAACAAGGTTCGCAAGGTTTTTAATACCAAATTCATAACTGTATGTAGTGAAAATTTTCATTTTTCTTTATCACAAAAATTTTACATTTATATTTTGAAAAAAGACAAAAAGAGATCAAATGTTGTTTTAAGAATTCTGTTCAAAGAAGAGAAAAAGAAAAGGAAGAAGACTACAATAGAAAGGGAACAGTTATGAAAGTTAAATTGAAAACTTTATGCAGCACCATGAATCTTACAAAAATATTTTGAGTGTTGTATTTGGAAGAAATTAGGCAGAAATGTATGACCAAAATATGAAATTGGCTTAATTATGTGTATATATAAATTAGAAATCGGACAGTAAGTAGGTATAACTGTATGAGAAAAAGGAAATAAACCCCTGGAGACATAAATGTATGAGAAAAAGGAAATAAACTCCTGAAGACAGATAATTCTAACTTTTAATGTAATTTTTTAGCTATATATTTAAATATTTGGAATTTTTCACACATCAGAGGTTAAAAATTACTAATCAATAATATAATATAATATGAACAGAAATAAAGGAAGTATTATGAAAACTAAGAAATAATCATTTCCATTCACTAATTATGCTTAATTTTACTCTTCAATGTAATTGTGCATGGCTGAATAACATTAAGATATTATAAATGTAATTGTGTATTCATTTAGCTAAAATTTACTTCAGGCCTGTCATTCATAACTTTGTGTAAAGAACGATGCATGTATGCCTCTGTAAAACAGGGTACTTCTCATTTATATTTCAGATTTTATTCACACAAGGTACATATGAACAAGTAGATAAAAATAAATATTTCCATGTAAGAGTATTAAATCCATAGCAACACAGCCAGAAAAAAATGTCAAGATTAATCAGCCTCTCTTTCACAGTATACATGAAGTCCAATAATTTATTCAATCATTTTCTAATCTTTCTAGATTCTGCTAATCAATACAATGTCTCTACATTTCGCCTACTGGTAAATCAATTATTAAATACTTCTTGTGACTCATTTTAAATGAGTACTATGGCTTTGAAAAAGGGATTTGTGCATTTGAGGAATACAAAATAGAACTTTTCAATAATGGAGATGGTATTTTATTTACAAATGAATGTAATATTCTAAGGAAGTATTTTAACCTCAAACGGTCTACAATTTTCTTTCTTTCTTCCAATCTACCATATATTCATAATTTCTGAAGAAATAATGTAAATAAGAACTCTAAGATCCTGTCCTGTCTACCTATGAGTAAATCTGGTTGAATTCAATATAGCTTACTTCTGAGTAGACACGGAATGAACTGGGCACTCACCTTGATCTCTTTCATGCCATGTCCTACTACCAGCAGCTGGTGAATTTGGGGAAGGATAAAAATCTCCTGTCGGACTTGGTTCCATATTCTCATCTATGGATATAGTTTTGGGTCTCTTACTGTAAACATAATAGAAATAAGGGCTTAATAAGCAGAATTTCTATTGATATTTTAAACTACAATCCTTTTCACACCTATCAATCCTATAAACTACACTTGATAGACATATTCACATTTCCCACTGCTTTTAAAGTTATTTATACTGTACACATTTTTCTATTATTAATATATTAGTGATTGTTTTTATATTAGGCATGGAGAGCTAGGACTCCAATAAGCCTTATACAAGAACTGGCTTGTCAGTAGAAGGCTTACATATCCAGCACAGTCAAATTAATTCCATTATTGCAGTCAAAAATTAAGCTACACATGTGCTCAGACACATGCTTATGAAAATATACAGGAATAAAAATCCTGTATGTAGGCCTATTCAGAGAGTTTTAATTCAAAGTCTCTTCCCTGCCTTTGAGTCAACTAATTATAAACAAACAATGAGACACCTGTCCATGCAGATATTAACAATTCTCACTGGTTTGGGAACTACAGATTTTCTCTCAATATTTTCATTCTGGGACATAATTTCCACTGAGAATAATAATCATTTTCATTCCAAACTGTCAATTGAAATTATTTATTGAGGAATGTTGATCAATATATATCACCTTATCTTTTTGTTCCATTACAGCCCTTTATCCATCATCACAGACTATGATGCTGGACAAATACATAATTATTTTATTGAAATGCTGCAAAGCAAAATCATTTTAAAAATATTATATAACCACAGACATAATAGACTAACCTGGTTGGTGGAGAGGATAGCGATCGCTGTAAGTTAACACTTGAGTTCATATCATGATAGTATGGTTGACCTGGAAGTTCTCCAATGGGGAAGTTTACTCCAGCTCCCTGGGTTATAGGTGCTAAAGAACATAATTTAAAGTCACGCCTACTGTCTAAACAAATATATTAACATAACCCAAAATCACAGCAAATTTACTTTTGTTTAATTATTAGTTGTTCTGCAATTAAAAGACATAACTTGTACTATTTAAGGCATGGGAGAAGCCTTCCCTCCCATCTCAGTATGCAAGACCAAGTGAAAATTGGTAAGATGTCCTAAAGTCCAATAAGTCATAGGGAAATATGTTCTTTTCAATCTGCTCCTAATATTCCCCAAAGAAAGTCTTTGACTCTTGACTCTTTAAGCTATCTTTCAGTGGGCAAGTAGGGGTATGAACTGAGAGTTTAGACAGAAACAGACAGTGTCTTTCAAATATTTGCCCAAATTCTTTAGCAAATTATTTGGAGGAGGCACTAGGCCCAGGGATATCCAGAATGAGCTCAACCCAATATTTTCAGAGCAGGCTCCTTTCAGCCATCTCCCAGAGCGTCAGTTCTGGAAACCATTCCTAAATGCAGGAATGGTCTAAAACCTGGCAACTTCAAATCTCCACCACTAAATGCTCTGTCTTACACATTGGTAAAAAGAATCAGAATACTAAATATAAACTTGGAGGAATTGAACTTATTGATAACCCTCACAAGATACCTTTGAGGGAATTAATTATCTTAAAGGTTTCCCACTGTAAAACATTCCTATGAAGCTCTGCATATTCCTATTAACTGGTTCTGTATGTTCTCCAATTCTCACACATATCAAGTCACACAGTCCATAGCAGTGGTTCCCAATGCCCACGCCCACGGGAGGGGAGGCAATCTGTTTTTTAATGAGGGCAATTGGAACCTTGTTTAAACCAAGTTAATGGCCTTTTAGGCTTCCTCCGCATGAGTAGGAATTCGCTTTTTGAATAGTTAAGTGGCGGGGGAGCATCAGGATTTTAGAGATGCTGAGGTGGGGCATTGATCTATAAGTAATCATTCAAATGTTTGTTTTGTGAAATTAAAAAATACCTTTTGAAAATAAACTTTTATTTAATATTATTCTAAGTTACATGTTCTTTTTTCATGTCACTAACACATGTCTTACATTGGTTTATATATAGTTAACATACAACACTAAAGAGCCCCAAACTATCGCACATCTGTAAAGAATTGCAATGCATTTTGAATGCTTAATATTAGTATCCTGGATGTATTTACACTGAAGTAAGCCCCACCAAGTTTAACAGTACACACTGCCAGGTAATTATTTATAGAATATAAATTACTTAAAAATAAAACAAATAAATTCCAATATTGATTTCAATACCTCTTGAAGGTGAATGGATGTGATCAATCATCATAGATTAGACATATCAATCATGTTAATTTTACCAGTATTGTATGTAACATTAGCTACATTATTTCTTTACTGACCATAATTTGGATTGACAGTTCCATAGTCAAGCAGCATAGTCATTAAGTGAAATGTCATGTGACTGTGCTGATTTATGAAGTTTGTTTCAGAATAATCATTAACAAACCATTGCTGGTTGTTAAATACATCATCATGTGATAGCAACTTACTGGCTTTCCCAATGACTTTACATATCAAAAGCTGGCTACAAACGGCAATCATGTAACTATGGAGCACTGCAAACTAGAGATGGGCTCCTCCCGGTTCACACGAACTGGTAGTGACCCACTGGTGACATGACGATGACGTGACCGAACCAGTTCGGTTGTTTCCAGTCTGTGGCTGCCGACATCTTTTTTTTAAATAAAAAAAAACCACCCTTTTTTTTCCTTCTGAGCATATGCAAAAGCCGAGTTTCCAACACTGTGTTTGCGATCACCATATTGTTTTTGGCTTAAAAAAAAAAATCAGATTTTTCAGCACTGCGCATGCACGCCCACATGGCACGGGAGGAAGTTAACCGACAGCGAGGTAAGTTAAGAACCCATCCCTGACTGCAACCATCATAAATATGTGTTGGTTGCCAAGCACATGAATTATAATCATGTGACTGTGTGGCACTGCAACAGCTGCAACTTCAAGAGCTGGTCATAAATCTTCCTTTTTTGAGCTTTGTTGTAACTTCAAACGGTTGCTCTATGAGTAGTTAGTAAATAAAGATTACTTGTATTGCTAGTTATGTAACTGGGAGCACTATCATAAAGAATCAACTCTGGAAAGAATGATGTAGCAACATATAAAAATACAAATGTAATATACATCTAAAAATAAAATAAAACTTGAAAAGGAGACTTACTTCTAGACACCCGCACAAGTTCAGATACATTAAAGACTCCAGATTTTACAAAACTATCCTCAAGGTACACTGGAATGAAAAAAATAAAACAAAAACAAATTAATGATTAGTTCATTTGGAATAGCAATTACAATATTTTCTCTAAACAATCCATTCATGATTGAATACTTCATTCAAATACTATTAAAATTGTCCAAATATACATTTTATAGAACTTTCTATAATCATATGCTCAAATAAATATTTCAATTTTGTTCTAGAAGGAATTTGTAATTTTTGTATATTTTGAAAGAATTATAGTCTTCTAAATTAATACAAAATGGTTTAAATAAACTGGACAATGGAACAAAAGATATAATGTGAATGGTATATCATTCCATGATACAGACTTTCATGTGTTCAATTACAATTCAGATTGTAACATTTTTCTTGTCCTAACAAAATTCCATCGTAATTAATTGAATGAAATTGCTCAAATAGAAAAAAAAAATGTGGAGCAAATCATCACACTGTGTCCCAGGTTTCTCTTTATTTTTTTCTTTTCTCCTTACAAGTCATCTCATGAACATATGCCGAAAGATAAACCAGGAAAGAGATAACCATGGAAATAAGCTCTTTTAGCATAACATTCTTCTGTTTAAGCAACATCAAAAAGAAAGCAGAATTGTTTTTGAGTACAGGTTTTATAAACATACAAATAGCAGGAAAATGCCTGATTCTGTAGTTACTTTCAACCACTATAGTTTGGGGAACTGTAGTAGAAAATGAAAATATGCCATTAAGAAAGTAGCAGTTTACTTCTTTTAGCAGTATAAATTAATTTATAATTGTTTCTTTCCCTAAGATACCTTTCCAAGCCCGAAAAAAAGTATCTATGTAAACTCAGGATTGTTTAATCACACAGAGGCATGCTTAGCATTGATGCCTAAAACAATTTTCCTTAAAAGAGCAAATATTTAGAATAAAATTTGCTATGAAACATGCAAAAGATGTACATTACTGTTTGAAAGCTTAGAGTATAAACCTTAAATTAAAATAAAATAATACAATATCAATTAGTTGGCATTTTGTATATAATTCCAAATATTCAATTCTATAAGTTGGATTCCAAAATTGTATTTAAATAGAAATTTGACACAATTTGTTCTATTGTTGAAAGAATTTAGTGATGTAAACTAGTTAATAAACCTGCTGGGATATATATGGTACTTGACTTTCATCTTTGTCATGATAAAAGGCAGTATTTACTGCCTAGTGTGATCTGGTTTGGAGACAATAAAAGATAAGAAAGACATATTGCGCCGGAAGCAGAGTGAAAACGTGGACACAGAGCTGGATTTAAACTAGGTCATTTTTATTAATTAAATAAAACTTTATTTAATTCAAAACCAAACTAGGACCCGCAGAGGTCAACTAAGAACATTTGGGGCGGAAATGATGTAATAAACTTCCTGGGCAGCTATGGACGTAGCTCCATGCTGATCCAGGTGAAGGGGACCACGCCCTCACCTAGATCCCAGCCATGCAACGCATGTGGGAGGTCTCGCCATCCAATCGATAAAAGGCAATTGAAATGGGCAAGACCCAGAGACAACCTCTCCCCAATTGCTCAGGCCGGTTTGATGACACCATGAGCCCTTGGAGAGATTCTGCCAAAAGGAGGCCCCAAGCCAGCGCAGCACTTTATAAAGATGGACTATGTGCATACATTTTTAAAAAGCTCTCCTCCACCTTGGCTGAACCTCTGAGCATAATTTTTAATAAATCCTTCAGTACTAGCTCCCTATCCACACTATGGTCACTTGCCAAAGTCATCCCTATCTTCAAAAAAGGAGATCCAAGCAAAAAAGGAGATCCAAATTACAGACCTATCTCCTTGTGTTGTGTCACCTGCGAAGTTATGGAATCAATCATAAACCAATCCATTACACTCCACCTTGAAGCTAATAACCTACTTTCCAATAAACAATTTGGTTTCAGAAAAAAATTATCCTGTAATCTACAACTCTTACACTGTAAAAACATTTGGACCACTCAACTTGACCAAGGTAATCCAATTGATGCGATCTATATTGACTTTTGCAAAGCCTTTGACTCAGTTGTCCACGACAAACTTCTTCTGAAACTCAAATCCCACGGCATCTCTGGACTACTACACAATTGGTTAACAGCATTCCTATCTAACAGACAACAAGTGGTCAAAATAGGAAGTGCCACTTCTCTTCCTGCTCCTGTTAACAGTGGTGTCCCTCAAGGTACTGTTTTAGGACCCACACTATTCATACTATACATAAACAATCTTTGTGATTGCATCACTAGCAATTGCGTTCTCTTTGCAGATGATGTCAAACTATTTAATACCACCGACAATACTGCTACCCTTTAAAAAGACCCTTCAGAATGGTCTAAAACCTGGCAACTTCAAATCTCCACCACTAAATGCTCTGTCTTACACATTGGTAAAAAGAATCAGAATACTAAATATAAACTTGGAGGAATTGAACTTATTGATAACCCTCAATCTGTCAAAAACCTTGGAGTACTCATATCCAATGACCTAAGTCCTAGAGCCCACTGCAACAACATTGCCAAAAAGGCTTTAAGAGTTGTTAACCTAATCCTTCGCAGCTTCTCTGGTAATTTTGAACTGCTAACAAGAGCTTACAAAACATTTGTCAGACCAATCCTAGAATACAGCTCGCCTGTATGGAACCCACATTGCATATCTGACATCAACACAATTGAGAGAGTCCAGAAATATTTCACAAGAAGAGTCCTTCATTCCTCTTCTCACAACAAAATACCTTATTCCGCCAGACTCGAAATTCTTGGTTTAGACAACTTACAACTCCGTCGTCTCCGTTCCGACTTAATTATAGTTCATAAAATCATATACCAAAATGTCCTACCTGTTAATGAGTACTTCACCTTCAACCGCAACAACACACGAGCACGAAATCGATTTAAACTAAATGTCAACTGCTCTAAACCTGACTGCAAAAAATACGACTTCAGCAGCAGAGTAATCAACGCCTGGAATGCACTACCTGATTCTGTGGTTTCTATTCCTAACCCCAAAACCTTTAACCTTAGATTATCTACAATTGACCTCTCCCCCTTTCTAAGAGGTCTGTAAGGGGCGTGCATAAGCACAGCATTGTGCCTACCGTCCCTGTCCTATTGTCTTATTTTGTTACTTTTTATCATTACTTATCTAATGTTTAATTTGTACAAATTATCACCCTATAATTGTTTGATAGATAAATAAATAAATAAATAAATAAATAAATAAATAAATAAATAAATAAATAAATAAATAAGGCTGGCAAGGCCACGCCCCCAGCAGCAGCCGGCGCCAGTGTCAGGCCTTGCCGGGATCTTGCGAAATATCGCGAGATCCTGGCCTCCCAAAATGGTGGCTACGTCAGGGACCACATTTCCCCGGCACCGCCGCAAATCCAGCCGGCGGTAAATCACCAGCAAGGCATTCTTCTAATAGAAGATAATGATTTTGCTAAAATATCTACATGAAAAACCTACGCACATTACTTCAAATGGTCATATATTTCAGCATTTAAATCTATAATACAGGGTAACTGACTAAAGCCTTGTTTTATTCTAGAGATGGTGTCATCAGAAATAATCTAAATGCTAATTATTGCCATTTCTAACCTAAAAATCTACCAGAATCCTCCTGGGAAAAAATATGAACAATATAATTTATTATAATCAGAGGATCATTCAAACAAGATGCCTCTGTATCTGTACAGCAAAGAACTACAAGAGGTTAATTGTATTCTTCTTTTTTTTAGGTGGTGTGAAAACCCCTACTTTAATACTACAATTATAAGACTGGTGTCACTGTGAATACTGGGCAAAGACCCAAGTCCTGTGTGCGCCCATCTTTAAGAAGACAGGTTTGGAGCAAGTTGTCATAACATACCCTGTGAATAGAAATACCTGATGGCCATACTTGCATTAAAAAAAGGCAAACCAATGGTTAGAAAACTGATTTTCCATCTGATTATGTACCAAATTATAACTCCAAAACCTGAATACGAAATACACATTCTGCAACTAAAAAAGAAAATACATGTCAATGCAGTAGCTTGTGTAATGAATGTTTATCAGTAAAATACCTACTTTTCATTGTCTAGTATTTGTAAAGCTTTGGTTAGTATATTCAATTTTCATTTCAACTATATAAATAAAAATATGTATGTTACTTCTTTGATTTCCTCTAAATATTTAAAGGTATTTAAATAATCAATGGTTTGCCATATACTTCTGCTGAAAAAATACTGATGCAATCATAGAACTGCTATTATATGGAGGTAAATGCTAATTCTGTTTTTCTAAATCCTCCCACAAAATAGGATTATAACCCTGAAATTACATAGGAACAAGGGAAAGAGATGCTGAAGGAAGATTCAGATATTGTAGAAAAACCCTAAAATTTAGGATTTGCCTGTGAGATTGCTGAATGTGATATTGCTGAATTCTTTGCAAAATCATGGCACATCATTTACGCTAGGTCCAAAGCAAACAACAAAAAGTCAAGAACTGTGACAATAATTTTAAGAAGATGCAGGAGAGATCCTAAAATTATTGGTTAGAATCAATTTAATCTTCAGTCTGAAAAAATGGACTTAATATTGATTGAAAATTTGGTTAAATAAAAATAACTAACTTACAGAAGATCAAACCTTGCTGAAATAAGCATGGATTCTGCAAAAGTAACACTGGCTTTAACAATCTTTTGGAGTATTTTTAAAATGTCAAGAGATATGGGAATGGATCCTATCAATATGCATGTTGATTTTACAAAAACCCTTTTAAAACATTTTTCATAAAACGTTCTTGATTATACTTATTAGTGCTGCAACACTAATAAATAAACAACAGACATAGTAGTTGAAAAGCCTGAGAAAACTGCAACAACTGTATTTTGGAAAAAGCTTTGGGTAAATGAGAAGGACTACAACAAAAATGTTGGGTGGATAAGACTTTTAGAAAAAATTCTCACAGAACAAAATGGAACAGATGGAAATAACAACTGAAATGATCAGCAAATAAGTGAGAAAAGTAAAAAACTGGACATCACCTGACAGTGATCAACTGCATGGATTTTGGCTCAAATATCTGACCAGTGTGCATGAAAAAATGTCCCAACAATTCAATGAGTTGCTGCAAAAATGAAATATCAGTGAATACTTGACTACTGGAGAACATATCTGATACAAAAAGATCCCTCAAAAGGAGAAGCACCAGGAAACTATAGGCCAATAACGTGTCTACCTACTATGTTTAAACTATTGACTCGCATTA
The DNA here is from genome assembly GCF_031021105.1 of Erythrolamprus reginae. NCBI lineage: Eukaryota > Metazoa > Chordata > Lepidosauria > Squamata > Dipsadidae > Erythrolamprus > Erythrolamprus reginae. Next base: position 264,404,911 of record NC_091951.1, on the reverse strand, counting down.
TAGCTGGCAGAATTCAAGATCATTCATTCATCCATTCATCCATTCTTCATCCATTCATTCATTCATCCATTCATTCGACTTCTATGCCGCTTTTTGAAGTGACTCAGGCAACACACGAAATATCAGGGGCACAAAAGATCAGCTTTAATTGACAAAATGATTCTGGAGAACTGCAAAAGCCAAAAAACTAATCTTCACACAACATGAATTGACTATAAAAAGGTTTTGATTCACTCCCACACAGTTGGATCATCAAGTGTCTAGACCCCATTGGAATTTGAAAAAATGTTGACACTTTCCTTGAAAACATGATGAAGCACTGAAAAACTGAACTGTTTGTTGGAAATGAAAACTATTGATTTGACAACATCAAAAAAGAAATTTTCCAAGGAGACTCATTGTCACCATTGCTTTCCATTATTGCCATGAGCCCATTGTTAATAATCTTACAAAAAACAAACCTTGGCTATCAAACATCCAAGAAATCTAATAAAATTTCACGTCTGCTATACATGGATGACCTGAAGCTGTATGGAAAAACTGAAATTGAAATCCATTCTCTGACCAACACTGTCCAAACCTTTAGCACTGATATCAGCATAGAGTTTGTTTTGGACAAATGTGCAACAGTAGCACTGAAGAAGGGTAAAATCACTGAAAGCGTGGTGATAAATATGCCTAATGTACAAGCCATAAAATGTCATCAGCCATAGGACTATAAATACCTGGGCATACTGCAACTGAACAACATCAAATATGAGCATGTGAAAAACGTGGTCAGCAAAGAATACACACAAAGAGTCAGAAAAATTCTGAAAAGCAAGCTCAATGGAGGCCCTCTGGAATCAGCTCCCCCCGGAGATTCGCATTGCCCCCACCCTCCTCGCCTTCCGTAAAAGCTTAAAGACCTATTTATACCGCCAGGCTTGGGGCCATTAGACCTTAGCCCCCGGCCGACGAGTGTAGTATGTTTTGCTGTGTGAATGATAATAAATGTTTTTAAAACTTATTAGTGTTTTTTTAAAGTTTTTTAGTTATATTAATTGGATTTTTTAGATATGTATATGATATGTTGTTTTTGATATGCTGTGAGTCCTTGGAGAGGGGCGGCATACAAATCCAACCAACCAACCAACCAACCAACACATACATACATACATACATACATACATACATACATACATACATACCATCAATGCCATAAACCTATGGGCTATACCTATCATAAATACACTGCTGGCATAATAAACTGGACACAGGCTGAACCGGACAATTTGGACATAAAAACAAGGAAACTCATGATCAATCACTATTCACTTCACCCTTGTAGTGATGTCAACCGACTATATCTGCCCAGGAAATCTGGTGGCAGAGGACTTTTACAAATAAAACAAACAGTAGAAGAAGAAAAACATGCATTGGCAGAATACGTCAAAGAAAGTGAAGAACCTGCATTGATTGAAGTAAACAACTGGAAGCTTCTGAAAGCATAGCAAACAAAAAATCAGTATAGGAAAACTGCAGTGCAAACCAAAGCCAACAGCTGGTGCAATAAAGCTTTGATTGGGCAGTTAGTTCCTCGACAAGATTGAAGGAAAAGTTGATAAGGAGAAGGCCTGGTTATGGCTCACTAATAGAACACTGGAGGAGACAGAAGGTTTGATTCTTTCAGCCCAGGAGCAAGCAAACAGAACAAATGTAATCAAGGCCAGGATCGAAAAATCAGCTTATGACCCAAAATGCAGACTTTGTAAGGAAGCTGGTGAAACAATTGATCACATCCTCAGCGGCTACAAGAAAATCGCACAGATGGACTACATGGCCCAGATACTTCATTGGAACCTGTGCCGCAACTACCATCTACCAGTGGTAAAGAACTGGTGGGATCATAAACTTGAGAAAGTAGTTGTAAACAAGCATGCCAAAATACTTTGAGACTTTCAAATTCAAACTGACAAGGTTTTGGAACACAATACACCGTACCTCACGATTGTGGAAAAAGAAAAAAGTGTGGATCATTGATATCACCATACCAGGTGACAGTTAAATTGGTGGTGGGGAAATAAAAATGTAGCCGATATCAGCATCTTAATATAAAACTACAATGACTCTGGCATAAACCAGTAAAGGTGGTCCCAGTGGTAATCGGCATACTGGATGCTGTGTCAAAAGACCTCAGCCGACATTTGAAAACAATAAACATTGACAAAATCACAATCAGTCAGTTGCAAAAGGCCACCATACTTGGATCTGTGCACATTATACGAAAATACATCACACAGTCCTAGATACTTGGGAAGTATTCAACTTGTGATATTGTGATATGAAATCCAGCATATAAGTCTTGTTTGCTGAGTATTACTGTTTTTGTGAAATAATAATGAGGAGGGGGGAGGGAGTTGGAAAAGACTTTGGAGGTCTTCTAGTCCAATCCCCTGCTTTGGCAGGATACTCTACACTAGCGTTTCCCAACCGGTGTGCCGCGGCACACTAGTGTGCCGCGAGACACGGCCAGGTGTGCCGCAAAGCCTAGGGAAGCTCCAGCTGGGCGGGGCACTGCCGGTGCCGGACCCCCGGTGCCTCGGACCTGGAGCTCCCACTCGCAGCTGTCCCCCGGCTACTGCCCGATGCAGCTGTTTCCGGCGCTCTCCTGCTGGGCCCCAAAGAAGGAAGGCGGGAAAAAGGAGAGCTTCATTATTCGCGCCTCCTTTTTCCCACCTTCCTTCTTTGGGGCCCAGCAGGAAAGCGCTGGAAACAGCGGCATCTGGCAGTAGCTGGGGGACAGCTGCGAGCACCGTTCCCCGTAAGCTGCCCCCTCTCCTCCTCCGCCGCCGCCTCCTGTCTTGGGGCACGATCTGCCCCCTCTCCTCCGCCGCCGCTTCCTGCCTTGGGGCGAGCAATCCGGGAGTCCGGGACTGTGTGGCTTTGCGCCATGAAGAGAAAACAGCCGACTTTTCCCTGCTGCCCAAGCCGTTTTCTCTTCATGGCGCAAAGCCACACAGTCCCGGACTCCCGGATTGCTCGCTTCTCCGGTCAGCAAAGCCATCTGCCCAGGAAAGCGCCGCGTATTGAAAAAGTGTGATGCTTTTCCTGGCAGCCGGCTTGCTGTCTGGAGAAGCGAGCGATCCGGGAGTCCGGGACTGTGGCTTTGCGCCATGAAGAGAAAACGGCAGCAGGGAAAAGTCAGCCGGGCTAACGGGAGGCGGCGCGTGGCTGGGCGCTGGGGACATCTGGGAGGGCGAGGGGGCTGATGGCTGCTGCCTCTTAGCTGCAGAGCCAGCAGGCGGAGGCGAAGACAACGGCCGCCGGCTCTCTCCCTCCACTCTCTCTCCGGCTCTCTGTCTTTCTTTTTCTCTCTGTTGCCGGCGTGGTGAACGAGAGAGAAAGAGAGAGAGAGAGAAAAAGGAGGGGAGAGAGAATGAGAGAAAGAAAGCAAGAGAGAGGGAAAGAAAGCAAGAGAGAAAGAGAGGGGGGAAGGAGGGAGAGGGAAAGACATAGAGGGAGGGAAGGAGGGAGAGAGAAAGAGAGCAAAAAAGAGAGGAAGAAAGAGAGGAAGAAAGAAAGAAAGAGGGATGGAGAGAGAGAAAGAAGGGAAGGAAGGAAGAGAGAGAAAGAAAGAGGGAGGGAGAAATAGAGTGAAATGGAGGAAGAGATTTTTTTTTGTCCAAATTTTTCTTTAGCCCCTCCCCCTGCCCCCCCTCAGTGTTCCCCAGAATTTTGAAAATATGAATAATGTGCCGCGGCTCAAAAAAGGTTGGGAAACACTGCTCTACACTACTTTAGAAAAATGGTTATCCAACATCTTCTTTAAAAATTCCAGTGTTGGAACATGTTCAGTGTGTATAAAATAATGCTCATAAGGGGAACAAGGATAAAGAAAATATTTTGCCCTTTTCTCAAAGTATTAGGATCTAGAATTATATAATGAGATTAGTTAGTTTTAGGGCAGACTTATGAAACTACATTTTAACACAATGGAACATTAATGAAAATTCACTACTGTGAGACATGGGGAAGACCATTAGTTTTGATGGTTTTTAAAAGGAGGTTGAACAATATAAGAAATGCAAGTCTGAAACTTCAATGTTAGTTACAGGATGGTGGAATCATGCCTTCAGTTATCATTCAAACAATAATAATAATAAAAAAATTATCTTCTCGTGCTCATGCGGACCCCAACAGTAGCTGGTTGGCCATTGTTAAAAACAAATGCTGGAGTAAGATGTGTTTTGGCTAGATCAGGCTAGACTTTTCTTACATTATTACAGAAAGGTATATATTAATATATTGTATGAAATGCATTAATTTTACAAAAAGTGATGACACTACCATTGATGGTTATGGTTTATCATAAAATGGCCTAGAACCAATTTTGTCTTCAAACATAGAGCCCCGATGAATGAAATCTTCCTGCAGAAAATCTTTTGTGGTTTTCCAACTTGTTGCTGTCTGGATTTTCCCCCCAAGTTTGAAAAACACCTGGCAAAATGTATAATATAGTAACTCATAGTATAGGACCCCTTTATCCATCCACTTGTAAACTTAACCTCTATACCTGATACAAAGTGGAATCCTAAATATAAGGCAGATCTACTATTCATAAATTATGTTCAGTATATCTTGTGTCCCTACCTGACTTGAAAAGATAGTAGAACAATACTGGTTGCAAACATTCCAGGAAAAAATATCCATTTGTAAACAGAAAGTTTATATATAGTGATAGTTTATATACAGATCATAGAGCACTTCCATTTCTTGTCCTACCTACACCCATCAAATTGATCATGCTAGCTTTTATTAATTGTGGCTAATTTATTTATTTATTTATATAATTGGATTTATATGCCGCCCCTCTCCAAGGACTCGGGGCGGCTCACAGCATGTACAGAAAAACAGGAAACAATAATAACAATCCAATTATACCTTAAAAAACAATCTTAAAATTCTAATTTAAAAAAAGAGATGTATATATAGAATTTCCAGTAGCAATTTAAAAAATAATACAATTAAAAAACAAAACATTAGTCTAAGCAAGATTTGCTCCTAACTGCCCAACCTCTGGTAATCATCATTATGTTTCTAAAGTACTTATTGGCCAATCACTTTATAATCTGCTCTGAAATATCCAAGATATAAATGTTATACTGACTGCTTTGTAGCGTCATGGATCTCTACATTTCTCTTCATTTTGAAGACAGAATCAGTGTTTTTACAATTCCAGTTAACTGGTCCATTATCAATTCTCCAAAATTTCTCAAAACACAAGATTTAGTCAAATCATAAACTGATTTTTTTCCAGTGTCCTAGACAGAATTCATCTCATTCTAATTTTCAATCCTGTGAAACATACCAGTTTCTTCTTGGAAATTAATTATATTGTCTTTTTTTGTTGTTGTTATCTCCTAGCACGTGATGGCAAACCTATGAAAAGCATAGCCATATCTCCCGGCATGCGAGCTGTTGCCCTACCTCAGCTCCAGCACACATGTGTGTGCTGACCAGATGATTTTTGGCTCACATGGAGGCCCAGGGAGGGCGTTTTTAGCCTCAGGAGGGCCTGTGGGCGGAGTCAGGGGAACAATTTTTGCCTCCCCAGGCTCCAATAAAGCCTCTGGAGGATGAAAAATGAGCCTACCAGAAGTCAGGAAACGGAGGTCATTTGTACATGCATGGGGGGATGTGGCGTGGCATTGAACTATGGGTGTGGACACACAGACATGCATGATAGAGTACATGCGTGCGCTTTTGGCACCAGAGGGAAGAAAGGTTTGTCATCACTGTCCTAGCATGTCCTTCCTTATTCAATGATATCTAAAATAATTAATTTCAAAATTAATAGAATTAGAATTAGGAGACAAGTTTAAGTAATCATAGTTCCACCAACCTAGCGCTGTTGGACATTAGTAAGAATTGATAACCGGAATGGAAAAAACACTGATTCTGTCTTCAAAATATAGAGAAGAAAATATAGAGAAGAACGGGTCCAAAGACAGGCTACAAGAATGGTAGAAGGTCTTAAGCATAAAACGTATCAGGAAAGACTTAACTAACTCAATCTGTATAGTCTGGAGGACAGAAGGAAAAGGGGGGACATGATCGAAACATTTAAATATGTTAAAGGGTTAAATAAGGTTCAGGAGGGAAGTGTTTTTAATAGGAAAGTGAACACAAGAACAAGGGGACACAATCTGAAGTTAGTTGGGGGAAAGATCAAAGGCAACATGAGAAAATATTATTTTACTGAAAGAGTAGTAGATGCTTGGAACAAACTTCCAGCAGACGTGGTTGGTAAATCCACAGTAACTGAATTTAAACATGCCTGGGATAAACATATATCCATTGTAAGATAAAATACAGGAAATAGTATAAGGGCAGACTAGATGGACCATGAGGTCTTTTTCTGCCATCGGTCTATGTTTCTAAATTCCCATGGATTTCTAGTGCTTTTTTGCAGATTTGGGAACTGAAATAGTTTCTAACAGGGTTTGTTTAAAGCCAGAAGCAAGAGGCAGAAATTGACTGTGATTTCCACTTTTATACACTACTGTATATTCAAAGATAAAACAAATAATTGGATTCAACCAAAGTATGAAGAACAGTTTGTGATAATTACTCTTACTTCAAGTTTCAAACTGTGGAAAGAAACTTTTCTTCCCAGGTCTGGTCTTGTTCATTAGAAGCCCCCCTAAAGCCTGCTGTCATTAAGAGATGGGTGAAGAAATCTGAATAAGCTCTTAGGACTGCAAGCTCTTGTATAATAGATTATGGTGCATATTGGTTTCATAGGTCTTATATCATTTTATTTTTATTTATTTTGGCTTAACTAAACATTTTTAGCAATAAACTACATTGCTTAGCAACAAAATTTCCGGTCCCAATTGTGATCGTGAGTTACTATCTATAAAATAATTTTCACTGCCAGATAATAAACTAAAGGAAAATCTTAGGCATTCACATTTCTAAAACACATACCAGGTATACATCATTTTTCACACTTGGTTTACTACAGTAATAAAAAAGATAAAAGATTTCCCTTTTCGGTCCTAACCAGCTGTAGGGCGCAGTGCTTATCTATTTCTTGTCCAAAAATGTTTTCAGTGGTCATGTGGCTAGCATGGCTATAGACTAAAGGCACATGGGATGGTATTATCTTCCCATCAAAAGGCTACCTATTAAACAACCTGCCTCTGCATACTTTCAAAAGCTAGGTGGGCAAGAGCTGGGGCAGGAACAAGAACTCATCCCATTGTGCCGTGCTTGAGTCTCAAACCCAGCCTGTAGATTTCCAATGGACAAGTTCAGCTTCTTTAACAACCGAGCCATCGCCCCCTCCCCACTACTATAGTAATAGAAATATATTAAAATCATGGTATACAACTTATTTGGACTAATATCAGTTGTCTTAGCTTGTACAGGCCCCACATGTTCATGCTAAGCAAATTTTACATGTACTGAAATTGATACTTTATACCCAGCATTCTGTACTATCTTAAGACTTTAATATAGTTTTCGATATCGTAAAGTTAGATTGTCAATTTTTAATTTAAATTGAATTGTCAAGTTTGCTATGGAGGCCTAAATTAGTATTACTAACATTTTTTTCCAAAATAAACTCTCTCTCTCTCTCTCTCTCTCTCTCTCTCTCTCTCTCTCTCTCTCTCTCTCTCTCTCTGTGTGTGTGTGTGTGTGTGTGTATTTTATATATATATATATATATATATATATATATATATATATATATATATATATATAGAGAGAGAGAGAGAGAGAGAGAGAGAGAGTTTATTTTGGAATATACATATATATATATATATATAAAATATATATATATATATTTATTTTATATAAATATATATAAATATATATTTATATATTTTTATTAAAATATATATATATTACACAGGGCAAAACCCGAACTCAGAACAATCCACACACACACACACACACACACACACACACACATATATATATATATAAAAATAAAAAACAGGGCACGAAATTGACTTTGAAAAAACTAAATTACTTTCCAAAACAGAAAATTTATACAGAAGAATTACCAGAGAAGCTATAGAGATTGAGAAACGCCCCCTATGCATAAATAAAAGGGATGATACGTCCCACCTACCAGACATTTGGAAACCAGCCTTAAACAAAAAAACATATCAGAATAATCACCATATCAATCTTCCAAGTAAGTGTGATTCCACCAACCAATCAAATCACTAAAACATAGTCACCCAATCTATTTGCTACATTCAAACCAAATCTCCACCCCCAACACTATATATAAGGAAGAAATGGCAGTTACAAACATTTCATATTTACAGCAACACGAAGCTTAAAACTTCAGCCTGATGATGGTGAATGTGATTTCACCGAAACGATATATATATATAGCAACAGTTGTTAATGCTTTTTTATTTGGCAAAAACATCTTGCCTTTCCTCTTTAGTTAAGAAGGCAAATTACCAGACACCCTAAAGAATGCAAGAGTCTAGCCAAATATAGAGGAACTGACTTCCACTACCAGTAGCTTTGCCAAGTATTGCAGTTTGCAGGGATTTTTTTTCCCCTTCTTCTTGGCAAAACACTTGCAAAAATTATGACATTCCAAAACTCTAGTAATTTTGCATGCAACATCCTGGATGCTTTACATTCTCGATTTGGATTAAAGATTGCTATAAAAATATATTTACTATTAGTCCTGTATATTCAATAAAACTTTGGGTAACACCAATGGGCATACAGTGTTTTATATTCATTCATTTCTTCTTCATGCAACACGAAATTTAGCATTTCAAACTTCACAAGAAACGGATGTATCAAAACTGGAATACAGTTTTAGGGCAATTAAATAAGCATAACATCTGAGATAGCTCAAATGTTACCAGTATTCACCAAGATGCTGTGGAATCTGTTCTACCTAACCTGTTTTATTTGGCATGCTGCAAAACAATACTAATGTAATGTGTTTTACAACTGGCTATGGTCCCTATAGCAATGTTTATGTAAATAAGCAGGTAATAATAATTTTATGAATGTGTCCATTATAGCTTTCAACATTCCAAATGTAACTCAGATTCACAAATATTGTGATAATCCTTATCAACTTTTTAACACCTGAAATACAAAAATAGAATATAGGTAGAATACAAACTTCCTTTTCTAGAAGGAAGAAAATATTTATATAAGTCAGAGGTTTTCAAACTTGGCAACTTTAAGACTTGTAGACTTCAACTCCTAAAATTCTCCAACCAACATAGCATAAAGTCCACAAGTCAATTTTGGGGACCCTTGATAGAAGTAGTCTTCAAGTTATGAAAGCAATTGGGACTGGGATTGCCATTCCTAAACAATGCAATTGTAAAGTATGACATCATGTGACTATTTCACTTAGCAACAGCAATCCTGGCAGTCTTGGTTTCTATCTTATCCCTAAGACATGCAAGTTGCAATGCAGGAAGTGGTGGAAGTCCAAGGTAAGGAGTATGGAGGTACAGGAGGGAGAAATGTATACATGGGACTGACTTACAAATTTACCTGCTGGCTTGCCTATTGACTTTGGAAAACCAGCAAGTAATCCCACAAATGGTGATTATAGCTTCCTACAACATTATTATGATCTGGGCACCTTTGTGCCTGAAATGCAATAATGTGACCACGAGGTTGTTGCAGTGGCTAGAACTTCAGGGACTGACCATACATCCAGTTTTTCAGTGCTGCCATAACTTTTAGGGCTCATTAAATAATTATTTGTTAATATTATAACATCAATTGAGTCAATTCCTTATTTCCATTTCATAATAATTAATAAGAATTAATTAATAAAAATTATTTCCATTTCATAAAAACTAATCTCACTACGCAGTGCTAATCAATTACATATACTGTTGGGATTACGTGATCCATTGGATCAACTATAATAGCTAACTATTTTGGCCTACCATGGTATGTGAAAGCAGCTGCTGTGCTTACTTTTAGCTTTTGGTTCACCATGTAATGACAAGATTAGGTGTAATCGTATTTAAGTTTGACACAGATAAATGTGTTATGAAAAGGGGCATTGGTCCTACCTGATATACCTCTTCTACGATGGTGGGTTTAGCAGCCATGCACTGGTTAATCCTGTCTGCTCGGTGATTGCACTGAGACTGCCAAAGCTTCTAATATTGTTGTTGTTGATTCCTGGCTCCAGTTTGAACGAAGGAGCGAAGTGGCCGACTCCGTTGTGCTACAGTCATCACACCCTACCACAACATCTTAAATCAGTGATGGCAACCCCTTTTTTCTTTGGGTGCCGAAAGAAGAGTGTGTGCGCATGCTATCGTGCATGTGCGAGTGCCAACACCTATAATTCAATGCCTGAGGAGGGAGAAAGCAGCTTCCCCGAAGGCCCTCTAGAGGCTGGAAATAGCCTGTTTCCCAACATCTGGTGGGCTCAGTAGGCTCGTATTTCACCCTCCCCAAGCTCCAAAGGCTTTTCCTTGAGCCGGGGAAGGGTAAAAACACCCTCCCTCATCCCCTTGGAGGCTCTCTGGAAACCAAAAATGCCTTCCCAGACCTTTTGTGCGAACCAAAAATCAGCTGCCCGGCACACACATACATGTTGGAGCTGAGCTAGGGCAATGGCCCGCATGCCAGCAAATATGGCTCCGCGTGCCATAGGTCCGCCATCACTGTCCTAAGTTAAGCAAAACTGTAAACCAAGTAGGGAGGGTCTACTGGATATTATAGCCACAATCGTAGAAGAGACGTATCAGGTAGGACCAACACCCCTTCTCCCTCATGGTGGATACAGCAGCCATGCATGGGTGCATGGGACATACCCAAGCTGATAGTCAAATATGGGGGGGGGGGGGAGGCTAATCGATTGAGAAGACCTCAATTACACACAACTTGCTGAAGCACCCTCCGGCCAAAGGATGCCTCCGCTGATGCATAAGACTCAAGTTTGTAATGTCTTACAAACAGCATAGGAGTAATCCAGGTAGCTGCCCAGCACACCTTCTCTAGTGACACCTGAGTTGCCCATGCCGTCAAGATAGCCCCATTTCTGATCGAATGGGCAGTGAATCGTGAGGGACTTTCCTGGCCTGCAATTCGTAAGCCTTAGCGATAGTGAATCAATCGACCTTCCTACAGTAGACGGAGTAACCTTTCGACCTTGAGAAGTAAGTTGGAACGAAATGAACAAGGCTTCCAATCCCCTAAACTCTTCTGTGCATTTAACATAAATGTGGAGAGCTTGCCTTATGTCCAAGGTATGCCAGAGTTTCTCCTTGGGATGTACCAGAAGGGTGCAAAAACTGGGTAAGACAATGTCCTGTGCCCTGTGAAAAGGATCCCGGTTCTCTCACATCAATAATCAGCAATCCTAATTATTTGGACTGAATACGAGGCTACCCATCTTTAAAGTAGCTTAGTTCCCTCCTTGTCTTCTAGGCTGGGTGGTTTGCAGCCAAAAAAGGCGGGTGCAGTTGTACTCGCCTGCTGAGAACGTTAGCAATGCCAGCTGATTAGCACACTAAAAGCCACACAGGCAGCAGAAAGAAGGACAAAAGAACATATTTCTACCTAATGTTGTGCCCCTGGGAGCCCCCAGGGACAATTTGAGGGAGGAGGAAATGGAATAAACAGGAAGGGGGAATCCTCCCCCACCCCGCCAAGAGTAGCCACTCGCACTGAAATCGCGCCCCCAGATAGTCAAATTGGAAAAACTAACAGTAGGAAAGCAATCAATGTCGACACTTATTTTTCAGTAAACTATTCTCCAAACACTTTAACAAATGAAGAACTGTAGCCACAACCATCCAAAAATGAGTGACTGATAAAACAAACTGGAGCCAGGAATCAACAACAACAATATTAGAAGCTTTGGCAGGCTCAGTCCAATCACCAAGCTGACAAGATTAACCCAGGCATGGCTGCTATATCCACCATGAGGGAAAATAAAATATTTATGAATAACACAATCTTCTCTCAAACATCATGCAATTATGAATGAACATTTTTACCTGGTGGATTCTTGGCAGGATCGTTGTGGCTTGGACTTCCTGATTGTCCAGAATCTGCCAAACAAAAAATATGAAGAAATATGTATTATTTGTTTTTGGCATGTCACAGAGCTTACAGACTTCTGAATGAATCGGTTTCTATAATCTAATTTTGAAAAAAATCACTGTTATCATTGAAGAATGAGGGGCATTCTTCAATTCTGAAAATTTTGCTTAATTGTTATGTATACCTGGCCTCTATTTCCTAAAATGCACAACTGGAAACAATGTGTTGGAACTGAAGAATGGAAAAAGTATCATTCTCAAAATGGTGAGGTATAAAAATGGTTAAATAAAAGCAAACTATATTAGGCACACATTCAGAAACCCCTATAAGTCTCAAGAGCTGTGAACATTGCTTCAATAAATAAATAACACTTTAAAGGATCAATATTTTCAAGAGCCACAGAAAACATATACAATAATGTCCCAATCTCTCCCACTAAAATGTTATTTATTTTATTTATTTGTTTGTTTGTTTTGTCCAATACATAATACACATTGAAGAGAAAGATATGTAATAATATAAGTAAAGAAAAGAATAGAAGATAACATATAAAAGTATAGGTGAACATATTTGAAAGGAAGAAAAGATAAATGAGATAAAGAGAGACAATTGGACAGGGGACGGAAGGCACACTGGTGCACTTATGCACGCCCCTTACTGACCTCTAAAGAACCTGGAGAGGTCAATCGTGGATAGTCTAAGGGAAAAATTGTTTGGGGTTAGGGGTTGACACTACTGAGTCGGGTAATGAGTTCCACGCTTTGACAATTCGGTTGCTGAAGTCATATTTTTAACAGTCAAGTTTGGAGCGGTTAATATTAAGTTTGAATCTGTTGCATGCTCTTGTGTTGTTGCGATTGAAGCTAAAATAGTCTATGCATAAATAGATTTATTGAACTTAGTTCCAAGTCAGCATCATTAGATACAGATACAGTATAACATGAATATAATGGAATCATTAAAAAGGTCTGAAATAATATAGTTAAGTAAATTTGATAGAAAGTTAATTTAATATTAATAAAGTTAATATGAAATTTGATGCTTCAAAAGCATAAACTGTTAAGCTTTTACTTTAACAAGATGCTACAGGAGGGCTGTGTGAGGGTCTCATGAAGAGATTAGCAGTTGCTTTAGCAGTTTGTTCAATATACGTAAACAGGGAAGTAAGAAATGGGGTACACAATTTAGCTCAGATTTACAATGGTTGCAGCATTTTGCAGGCATGTGATCACAATTTGCAACCTTCCTATCCAGCTCCATATAAGCAAGGTCAATTGGGGAAGCCAAAGTTGTTTAATGACTGGTTGGTTCACATAATCACTGTGATTTGCTTAACAACCATGGTAAAAATGGCCATAAAATTAGATCTTACCACATGATGACTTGATTAATGGCAGCATCACTTAGTGACTCAAATTCTGGTCTCAATTGTGGTCATGGGTCAAGGGCTACATAATGCATTGTCAGATTCAGGGTAAACAGATCCCATGCAGAGTTTGGATGAATTAAGAGAAACATTGGGAGCAATACTGTGAAACCATTAAGTAATCTAGTCCAAACATGCACTCAGGACCGGATCAATAAACTCAATCAGCAATTTTTTAATACTGCTAAGCAATAGAGAACCTTTAATATCTAATCCAGACCCTGAGAGTCTGCAGCTTGACAAATAATAATAATAATAATAATAATAATAATAATAATAATAATAATAATAGATGAAATAATAATAAAACAGATGAAACAATCGATCACATACTCAGCTGCTGCAAAAAGATCGCACAGACTGACTACAAGCATAGACATGATGCTGTGGCACAGATGATCCACTGGAACTTGTGCCGGAACTACCATTTATTTATCAGTGGCAAAAAACTTATGGGATCATAAGCCCGAAAAAGTGGTTGAAAATGAGCAAGCAAAACTACTGTGGGAACTTCCGACTTCAGATTGACCGAATTCTGAAGCATAACACACCAGACATCCTGATTGTGGAGAAAAAGAAAGTATGGATCATCAACATCGCAATCCCAGGAGATAGCAGAATTGAGGAGAAACAGCTAGAGAAATTAGTGAAATACGAAGATCTAAAAATCGAGCTGCAACGACTCTGGCATAAGCCAGTGAAAGTGGTCCCAGTGGTACTTGGCACGCTGGGCGCAGTGCCAAAGGATCTCAGCGGACATTTGAAAACCATCGGAATTGACAAAATCTCCATCTGTCAATTGCAAAAGGCCGCTTTACTGGGATCGGCAAACATAATTCGCCGCTACATCACGCTATCCTAGGTGCTTGGGAAGCGCCCGACTGGTGATTAAATACGAAATCCAGCATAGTGATCTCGTTTGCTGTGTTGTACTGACATAATAATAATAATAATAATAATAATAATAATAATAATTATTATTATTATTATTATTATTAATTAGATTTGTATGCTGCCCCTCGGGAGGGTGGAGCTTATTTCTAGCCTTCATCGGATTAAGGCATGCTTTTAACACCAATGCCGTAGTCGAATTCTCCAATTGGATCCCTCCTGAGGGGGCTAAATTGAGGTGCTAAAGATGAAACTACCAAATTAGAAGAATTAGCAACCATTCAACAGACAGAAACCTAGCTTTTGATCTCATGTTCTTCTTGGAGTTACCTCTTCTTTTATTAATGTCTCGTATTCAAAATATACTAATTTCTCCAACATATAAATATGTTTGATATAAATACCAAACAGTATGTACCAAACGTACGTTCTCACCATTCTTGAGGCTCTACCTCTTACATGGCGACTAATGGGTGCTCATAGCAATAGATGTACACATGTAAATGCTAATAATTCTTTTATGGGATATTGCAGGGTGGAATGTTAAATCCAAAGACTCCATTTTCATGAATTATGTTGCTGAATTTGATATATTCTAACTTCAAAAAACATGGCAAGCTAAAAGCTTGTTGATAAGTGGGTATAAGTCTTTCTCACAGCAACTCTTGGAGCAGGATGAGGTAAATTTGTGATGGCTTTTATTACCCTGAAATATTACCCATAATTTAGAATCGTGGACACCATTTCTTACTTCCTTGTTTACTTATATCGAACAAACTGCACAAACCCCATGAGACTGTGCTAGCCTTCATATTATCAATTTATAAAACAGCACCAGAGACCTGCTTGCTAATTATATGCCTTTTAAGTATAAAAAGTGAGTTACAAGTATATATACATGTGTAATAAAACCATAGGAACCTTTAGTGGGAAGGTAAGCTTCCTTTAGGTCCACAGACGTTAACAGATTGCCCCCCCCGGATATAGCCCAAGATGGATTCTAGGGTGTTGTGGTTGGCTCTGGCCCAGCTCCTGCCCCAGGGAATGTGGAGGTGGATGCAGGGGAAACTTCAACATGTCATAGGCCTGTTTTATTGCCGACAGAGTCAGGTAGTTCAGTTTCCTCGGATGAAGAAGAAGGTGGGAGTGACTTGGAAGAGGGGGGGTTGCAACACAGCCCAGGAAGTCTTGGACCCACACAGGTGCAGAGTTATGCATAGAAGAGACCAATTGAGGACATATTACAGGAGATAAGAGAGGCCACCTGTGTTTGGGTGGGGCTCCAGTAATTAGTGCTGCTGATATAAATAGCCGTTGTGGAAGATTATCTATCGTTGTTCTTCAGGACTGCCTTGCTGTTTCTGGACTTTGTTTGTTGATTTTTCATGACTTTGAAACCAAAGCAGAAGAAGGGCTGTGACGTTTCTTCACAGCTGCAAGCTAAGTACTTAAGGACTGATTAAGGGAATTGTACAGACTACCAGGTTGTTTTGGGACGAGTGCTCTTTGCAATACAAAAAGAGTGCTTAGTTTATTTTGAATTTTGTGATAAAGAACATTGTTTTGAATTTTCAAACGTGTGTGTGTCTGAAATTTGTACCCTTGAATTTTCGGGAGGCTCATACCAGAGAGCCTGGCAGAACATAGGGACTGCATCTTGAAATGTTTGTACACTACATGAGTGTTGAGATTTTTGAGATCTAGAATTCCTCTTCAGCCCCCCAAACTCTTCAGTACTAGGAAAAGGATTGAATAAAACCCCAGTCTTTCCTGATCCCTGAGGACCAGCTCAATGGCGTAGATATCCAACAAGTGTTGGATCTCGGCCTCCCTAAGAGATCTCTTTATGGTGTTTTGGGGGACTGGACAAAGTGTGAAGTGGTTCGGAGGAGTGGAGGGGAACTCCAGTGTGAGGTCTAGTCTCACTGTTTGTAGGACCCAAGCATCCTTTGTGGTCCTTTCCCATTGGCTTGCAAAAAGATGTCTCTCTAGGCTAAACTGAGTCAAAAACTGGGGCTCAGCTGAGCAGAGGAGGTGTGGCTAAGAAAATTCTAGCAACTCAGTCTCTGAGCAGATAGACAGAAGTCAACTCACACTTGGATTCTTCAAGAAGCACAGTGGAGAATTTGCTGTATTTTTAATACACCATTTTATGTTAATCTTTATGTTTTTAATGCCATTAAATTCACATACAGTACAAGTCTATACTACCGGGAAACTTTGTGAAATTTCTCTGGTACAGAATTGAGAAATAATATTTTTATCCTTTTCTACAGTAGCAACTAGCTATTTGTAATACTTTTCAAACAACAAAATAAATACTATAATCTATTGTCTATCTTGTCTGCTTTTACTGATGCTCCAAAATCTTATTTTATAAGTGTATTGCTTGTAACAACAATGTAGAATTCAATTATATAACAGTCACATATCCAACTACCCATGCCATTAACCATTTTCTATTATTGCTGCTTGATCTTTTAGTAATATTTAATCAATTAATTGTAAATTAAACTTCTTAAACCTTGATATATTAATTGCTATGAATTTTTTAAAAATACCTTTCGACATACCCTTTCATGGGCATTCGAAAAAACCCTCTTCTCCAGTTTTAACAAAATGGATTATAGCAACAATTTGCCTTTTTTATGGTTACTAAGATTTAAATTGTTAACTAAGCCAATATTATAAGAAGAGGAAGCTATGCCTTAACCCAAATAAAACCAAAGTGTGCACTTTCCATCTAAGCAATCATACAGGGGGGGGGAGGGTTAAATGTACCGTCCAAAATATCTCAGAATAACCCTTTACATTTGGAAAAGATCCTGAAGTAATTGGACAAAAATTGAAAACCAGGAACAACTTGGTTAGTAAAATTGCAGAAACAGATTGGGAAATACAAGCCAAAACATTACTTATAGCAGGGGTCGACAAAGTTGTTCAGAATCTAGGAGCCAGCCAAAAAATTTAGGAGCCAGAATTTTTTTTAAGCAAACTTGGTTTTTTGCCGAGTCTCCACCTGACATCGCTTTCACCCCCTCTGTCTCCTCCTTCCTCTCTCATCTCTTTCCTTCCTCTCCCTCCCTTTCTCTCTTTCCTTTCTCTCCCTTTCTGTCTATCCTTTCTATCTCTCACCCCTTCTCCCTCTTTCATTCCCTTTCTCTCCCTCCCTTTCTCTCTCATTCCTTTCTCTCCCTCTTTCCTTCCTATCTCTCTTTCTTTTTCTCCCTCCTTCATATCTTCTTTCTCTCCCCCTTCCTCCCTCTTTCCTTTCTCCCCCTCCCTTTCTCTTCCTTTTTCTCTATCCTTTCTACTTCTTACTCTTTCTTTCTCTCCCTCCTTCATTCAATTTTCTCTCCCTCCCTTTCTCTCCCTTTCTCTCTCTTTCCTTTCTCTCCCTCCCTTTCTCTTCCTTTTTCTCTATCCTTTCTACTTCTTACTCTTTCTTTCTCTCCCTCCTTCATTCAATTTTCTCTCCCCCCCTTCCTCCCTCTTTCCTTTCTCTCCCTCCCTTTCTCTTCCTTTTTCTCTATCCTTTCTACTTCTTACTCTTTCTTTCTCTCCCTCCTTCATTCAATTTTCTCTCCCCCCCTTCCTCCCTCTTTCCTTTCTCTCCCTCCCTTTCTCTTCCTTTTTCTCTATCCTTTCTACTTCTTACTCTTTCTTTCTCTCCCTCCTTCATTCAATTTTCTCTCCCCCCCTTCCTCCCTCTTTCCTTTCTCCCCCTCCCTTTCTCTTCCTTTTTCTCTATCCTTTCTGCTTCTTACTCTTTCTTTCTCTCCCTCCTTCATTCAATTTTCTCTCCCTCCCTTACTCTCTCTTTCCTTTCTCTCCCTCCCTTGTTCTCCCCTGGGGCTGCCTGTGCCTGCCCTGCACCACCCAACACGGACGGACAGCCCCCGGTCGTCGGTTCGTCGCCCCCCACCCCCCCACGGAGGGAGATCAGGCTGGCGAGGGCGGTAGAACTACGTCACCAGCCACTGGAGGGAGATCGGGCTGGCGGGGGCGGCGAATCCACCTCCCCAGCCGCGCGGAGGGAAATCCGGTAGGCGGGCGGGTGGCCGCGGCTCCCTGCGCGCCCCTGGAAAAGCGTACAGGGAACGGTGCCCGGGGCCGCTTTAGCCGCCCCCCCTCCCCCCGCCATCTCCCCGCGACTGCCTGTGCCGCTGCAGCCGCGGCCCCCCCCCCCGCTCCCACCGCCAGTGCCCTCCCGCCGGGCAACCAAAGGACACTTGCCGATGGCGACAGGGAACCTTCAGCTGGGCGGGCGCTGCCGTGCCGGTGCCTCCGACCTCCCGGTTCCTGCTCGATGCCGCGGTTTCTGGCGCTCTCCTGCTGGGCTCCAAAGAAGGAAGGCGGGAAAAAGGCGCGAAGAATGGAGCTCTCCTTCCTGCCTGCCTTCTTTGGGACCCAGCAGGAGAGCGCCAGAAACCCCGGCATCGGGCAGGAGCGGAGAGGTCAGAGGCACCGCAGCGCCCTGCCCAGGCGGCTCTAGGCGCCAGACAACATTTTCTAGGCGCCACTGGCGACCAGGCGCCTGGGTTTGTCGAACCTTGACTTATAGTAGTACAATCTTTAGTACATTTGTTGCCAAATACTGCACATCTGTATGGGGCAGAAGTTGTCATACAATGAGACTAATGTTCATCTTAGGTGACATAATGAGAATAATATCTGGAACCCTTAAATCCACATCTCTCTCATGGCTCCATGTTCTTTTTAACATTGCCCCTCCTGATCTCAGGTGACAACAGACAGTGGATAATAATAATAATAATAATAACAACAACAACAATAGTAATAACAATAACAACAATAACAACAGAGTTTGGAAGGGACCTTCGCGGTCTTCTAGTAGTCCAACCCCCTGCTTAGGCAGGAAACCCTACACTACTTCAGACAGATGATTATCCAACATCTGCTTAAAATCTTCCAGTGTTGGGGCATTCACAACTTCTGGAGGCAAGCTGTTCCACTGATCAACCATTCTGACTGTCAGGAAATTACTCCTTAGTTCTAAGTTACTTCTCTCCTTGTTTAGTTTCTACTCGTTGCTTCTTGTTCCACCTTCAGGTGCTTTGGAGAATAGGTTGACTCCTTCTTCTTTGTGGCAACTCCTGAGATATTGGAACACTGCTATCCTGTCTCCCCTGGTCCTTTTTTTCATTAAACTAGCCATGCCCAGTTCCTGCAACCGTTCTTCATATGTTTTAGCCTCCAGTCCCCTAATCATCTTTGTTGCTCTTCTCTGCTCTTTTTTTGTTTTCAACTCCTAGAGATCTTCCAATATATAAAATATTAAACTCTCTACCTTTTACCAGGCTTCAAAGTCTAGGAAACCAATTTGGAATAACATACCACAATCTTAAAATCTAGATGAAGAATGATTAAAATGAGTGACTTTTAATAATCATAACCAAACAGATCACGCAGATCCAACGCCCCCCCCCAAATATGGAGCCACCTAAATAGAATTAGGACAGTCCATGCCAGAACTAAGGCAAAGCTCTTTAAATGAATAATTGCTGACAGCCCATGATGCAAATGTTGTGCAAACTATAAAGTTTGCAAATGTTGTGCAAACTATACAGTTCAAGAACATCCCCTCAGAAAATTTTAAGGCACTCGGTTGATCTTATTTCAGCCACACCAGAAGCAGTTAGATCAGTGCTTCTCAATTATTTTTAGTTACAGCATTCCCCCCCCCCCCACGGAAGAAGTATGGCTCCATATTATGGTAATTTTATTATGATTTTATGTTAATTTAATATATCATCTTCTATATTGTATTGTCTACGTATCTTATATACACAGATAAATATTCTGATGCTTCATTTAAACTAAATTTGTATATCAATGATTGCATGACCTCTGTAGAGGCCATACACTAAATAAATTAAATCAATAAATTAACTTTATTTAATTTTAATTAAACAAACAAACAATAGTGGCAATTAAAACATTACATAATCAATTCATTTCTAATGTTGTTCACTTAGCCATTGCTTAACTTTTAACTGCCTGTTAAGTCAGAAATGAAGTAGGATTTGATTCCATTTTCATACATTAAAAGGTCATTATAGTAGATACCCCACAAAACAAACTTTTCAATTTTGTTTGGCATTTTCCCAGATGTTTTAATGGGATGCATTTCTGCTATGAATAATTTTGATGTGTAAAATAAGTTGTAAGTCTTTCAATGTGTGAAATAAAATTCTTTCCCATTTAGATTAGTGTTCTCCTACTCCCCTCCAAAATGTAGATGGCCACTACCTTGGGTAATTTTGACCTAGCAAATAAACTGTATTATTGGGCACCTAATGTTCCACTGGTGTGTCATTTCTTTATGTGTTACAGTGAGCTATGCTAGTTCAATTTTTTTAATATAATCTCCCCACCATTGCACTGCAAATTTCAGTTCTCCTTTTATTCTTTTCTGCACAGCCACGATTTAAGAATATGCTAGAACAAATACAGTGAAGTATGCATTAATATAATTTACTTAATATATTTCTTTCTTTCTTTCTTTTGGAGAGAATAAATTGGTACTTAAAAAAAAAAGAATCCTTGCTATTTCCTCCAAATATGGCACCCTATAATTAATCTTACCTGTGATTACTTCCAAGCAAGACAACTTCCAATTGTGAATATCAGACTTAGACAACATGAAAAAGTGTAAAACTAAACATTCCAAACTCATTTTGTGACTTCTGGCAGCTGGGGAAACTAGATAGAGTTCAAAGTATATTCATATAACTATATCATTACATAATTTCTAATGATCCTAAAGGAATGTAATTGCAGCATTGCTATAAGGAACACAAGAAAGGATAAAAACAGAAAATTATTTATTGCTGTTCTCCACTTATTTATTTACTTTACACATTGGTCTTTCTCAACCTTGGCTGCATTTAAGATCTATAGTAGTTCACTTCCCAGAATTCCTGACCCAGAATGGGGGCTGAGAAACTTTGAGAACTGAAGTCCACTATCTTCAAAAAAAGATTTGTTTTTCTTTATTCAAATCATACTGAAAAGTTAATCCTGCTTATGTAGTAACTAAAGTAAAAAGAGCATGTCAATAAGAGAACTCTTTAGCAGAAAGTTCTCAAAAAGTAACATAGCACAATTGTATGTTTCAAGTATTATTTCCAAGCATTGTAAATTATGTAACTGAGATAAGATAAACATTAACAGCAATAAGCTTAAAAAGAGTCCCTTAATTTTAAAAAAGTTCCAAAGTTAGCAATGGGTTAATAGCTGGAATTAAATTACCATATTAAATTTCTACAAATTTTCTGGATTGTAACACAAATAATATAATTAATTTGTTAAGAATTAACTGCAGTCCAGTAACATCTATATATTTACTACAACCAGATTAACAACAAGCAATAAGAATTCTTCACACATAACCTCAAATTGCATTCTCTTATTTTTAAAATGTGTCAACTTTTCCTACCACAAATCAACGTTTTAATCTGCCAAATAGGATAGTAACTAGAATTACTTATTGATGTACTAACAACATATGCGTACATTCTAACTGTGCTATTTCATATGAGCAGTGTTATCTGCAATTTTATGTTACTGTTATTAAAGGCATTAAAATATAATGACAAATAAGAGGAGTATAATTTAAAGGTTCGACTACTGCAATTCTCTCTTCATGGGGCTACCTTTGAAGAGTATTCGGAAACTACAAATTGTGCAGAATGTAGCTGCCCGAGCGGTCCTGGGTCCCAGACATGCCCATGTCTCTCCAACACTCTGCGGTTTGCACTGGCTGCCAATTGGTTTCTGGACTCAATTGAAAGTGTTGGTTACCCTATAAAGCCCTACATAGCATCAGACCAGATTACTTGTGGGACCGCCTCCCGCCGCATGAATCCCAGCGACCAGTTAGGTCCCAGAGTCAGCCTTCTCAGGCCCCTTTTAATTAGACAATGTTGTTTGACGGGACCTAGGGAAAGAGCCTTCTCTGTAGAGGCCCCAGCCCTCTGGAAAAAATTCCCCCTAGAGATTTGTACTGCCCCCACCCTCCTCACCTTTCATAAGAATCTTAAGACTCATTTATGTCACCAGGCTTGGGCCAATTAGACCTTAGCCCATTGCCAATGAATGATTGTATGGTTGCCATATGAATGGGTGTAACTGATTTTAATATAACTAGGGATTTTAGATAGTTACATAATTTTAATTTAATTGGATTTCATTTTATTGTAACCTACTGTTTTTTATATGCTGTAAGCTGCCCCAAGTCCTCAGAGAGTGGCGGCATAGAAATCCAATGAATAAATAAATAAATAAAAGACAACTCCCTTTCATTAATGAAATTCTTAATTGAAGATACAAGTTCTATTGGAATTATTTCACCTCTTATGACACTCTATTTGCAATTAATTGTTATAGACTTAAGATCTTTTCCCAATTTATCACTGCTTTTCTTATATCGTATATGAAGTCTAAAACAAAAGTGCAATTTTTGTTTCCATACAATATTTCACCAATACCATCTTGTTGAGAGAGAAGAGAAGCAACGAAGAACTGAAGACAGCTGAGCAGATGACTGCTGTAGAAGATGACCTGTGAATGAACTGGCTCCCAATATTCCATTCCAGATTAAGAAGAGGACCTGGGATTGATAGTGCTTCCCATAACAAGAATATAAAATAGTGGTCTCCAGCAAGTTTCATAACAATGGAAGAGTCACAATTCAGAACTTTCAAAACAACACTGAATTTCTCCATTTCGTTTCTTAATTACTTTCACACAGTTTGTAAATTTATTTTTTGATATTAAGAAACTTCAGAAGAACAAATTCCTGGGTAACTTTATTCCAGTCCTCAACAATTTCATGTAAAATTAAGAAATTAAAGAAAACCCATTTTTAATAAGCAGAAAAACTGAGATAAGAAGAGTGACTTTGGAAAAATTGACTGTAAGTAATATTTTGAAATAATTGTAGGAATATTTTCTGTAGATATACAACGGAGAATCAGATTATTTTGCATATGGATTTAAAATTGGTAAGATACAAGAATGATATTGACAAAAGTATTATATAGGACTTGCAAATACCCTGTTTTCCCTAAAATAAGACATCCCCTGATAATAAACTCAATCGGCAATAAAGTCAAGACAATGGCATGGCAATAAGGCCAAGGGCCTAATTCAAGATTCAAAAAATATAAGACAGGGTCTTATTTTCGGGGAAACATGATAGAACTACCTGATATTTTCATAGCTAAAAGAGACACATAAATAATAAATCAGATTAAATACCTCATGGATGCATTTGTGTGTGGATTACAACTCAAAAGTTGAGTTTTGAGATAATTTACTTACTTTGAATTTGTAAAACAGATGTGCTATGCTTATAAAGGAGTTTCCGAGAAAAGATAAAGAATGAAGTTTTTGGGACATCATTTAAAGAAATAAACTTAAGACCTTTAACGGCAAAAACAAAAAAATCATGAAGCTGGCTTATTAGGCCAAAGTTAAAATATATATGATTGGGGTTTTCTTCCCCAGGAAAGAGCTGCAGGAAAGCAGCGTGTTTAAAAGGCGCGCTGCTTTCCCGGAAAGCAAAGCCGGCTTTCCTGGCCGGCACAGGGCTTTCCCGCCGCTCCCCCCAAAAAACACAACGGAGGATGACAGGCAGGGCGAAGCGGGGTGGAGCAACGTGAGGCTCAAGCAGGCAGCCTCAGCGCTTTTCTTTTGGTGGAAGAGGAGGAGAGGGGGCAGATCAGGCCGGCGGGGGACAGCGCCTTCTACTGCCGGCACCTCCCCGCCCCGCCCCCCTGCGGGCTGGCAGGGGGATGGGGACTGCGCACCCGTGGAAAAGGGTGTACGGGGGGTATTTTGGGGCACGCACGTGCTCACGCGCGCAGCCTACGGGGAACGGTGATATGAACAATTTCCTGGAAAAGGATAGTTTCTAAAATTTTGCATAAATTTTTCTCAGACTCTGCCAATTCCTACATTGAGTATGTCTAGAGATGTAAGTCTTTGTGTCTATTGGCTTTTCCACATTAGAACATAACAATAATGTGCCTGGTAGCATGGAATTTTTTTCCTTTATATTTGTCTGGGAACTAATTTCTAAAATACTCAGTTATAAAACTTCTGGACAATCTAAATTGTATTCTAAACTTTTCAGCTATTCCTATGGAAAAAAACAGACAATATGATCAAAATGTGATCCAACAACTTATTTATGTAAATAATAGCCATACCGACTATAATTTTTGAAAATAAAATGTAAAATGTAAACTGCTTAAAAAATAAAGGGAACAATCAAATAACACATTCTAGATCTGAATGAATGAAATATTCTCATTGAATATTTTGTTCTGTACAAAGTTGAATGTGCACAACAGCATGTTAAATTGATTGTCAATCAGTGTTGCTTCCTAAGTGGACAGTTTGATATCACAGAAGTTTGATTTACTTGGAGTTATATTGTGTTGTTTAAGTGTTCCCTTTATTTTTTTGAGCAGTGTATATCTTGCAGGTAGGGAAAGGAAAAAGAATCCTGACATTTGCTTCAAGGGAAAATGAACTAAGGAAATAATTTGAAAATTAAGTGCAAAAAGGCAGATGAGAATAAACTGTATGACAGCTACCTAGCTAGAGGCAATGTTTCTCAATCCAATGGGTGTGACACACAATAGAGTTCCTTACAGACACACCCCACAGGTGGAAGAAACAAAAACACTACACTTAAGAACCCTTGAGGAAGAAAAAGAAATTTAATTCTTATCTTGCTTCTATCAACTATAATGCAACACTCCCTTTCTTTATTCCAGGAACAAAGTTATATAAAAAGCATTTGTTTAATGGTAGGGAAGGAAAAAAGCTCAACAAGCATCTGAATTTTACAGTTGTATGCCCTGAAATGGTGGACAAAGATTTGAAAAAATAGTTAGGAACTGTCAACGGTGCACATTCTATGCTAACCCTTCTAGCAACCTCTCCTAGAAACATAGAAGACTGACGGCAGAAAAAGACCTCATGGTCCATCTAGTCTGCCCTTATACTATTTCCTGTATTTTATCTTAGGATGGATATATGTTTATCCCAGGCATGTTTAAATTCAGTTACTGTGGATTTACCAACCACGTCTGCTGGAAGTTTGTTCCAAGGATCTACTACTCTTTCAGTGAAATAATATTTTCTCATGTTGCTTTTGATCTTTCCCCCAACTAACTTCAGATTGTGTCCCCTTGTTCTTGTGTTCACTTTCTTATTAAAAACACTTCCCTCCTGAACCTTATTTAACCCTTTAACATATTTAAATGTTTCGATCATGTCCCCCCTTTTCCTCCTGTCCTCCAGACTATACAGATTGAGTTCATTAAGTCTTTCCTGATACGTTTTATGCTTAAGACCTTCCACCATTCTTGTAGCCCGTCTTTGGACCCGTTCAATTTTGTCAATATCTTTTTGTAGGTGAGGTCTCCAGAACTTAACACAGTATTCCAAATGTGGTCTCACCAGCGCTCTATATAAGGGGATCACAATCTCCCTCTTCCTGCTTGTTATACCTCTAGCTATGCAGCCAAGCATCCTACTTGCTTTTCCTACTGCCCGACCACACTGCTCACCCATTTTGAGACTGTCAGAAATCACTACCCCTAAATCCTTCTCTTCTGAAGTTTTTGCTAACACAGAACAGCCAATGCAATACTCATATTGAGGATTCCTTTTCCCCAAGTGCATTATTTTACATTTGGAAACATTAAACTGCTATCCAAGAATAGACAGTTTCCTACTTTACATATTGGTAACCAAATAATGTATGTTTAAAACTACGATTTTTAGTAAGTTACTATCTGGGAGGCTTGGTGTTTCTTTTCTTGGATAAAAGCCAATTATTTTGCCTTCCATTTTTTGAGAGAGAAGAGCGTGTTGATGGAATGCTGCTCCCATGTCAATCATTATGTAAGGTAAACAGCACCTCCAACTATAGGCCATAGGTTAATCATTTCAACACCAACAAAGCAGGTGTCTACTTGACAATTTTCCCTCGTTTATAGGGTTGGTTTTTTGTAACAGCTTCTGTCATACACAAAAATATTTTTTTTATTATGGTATAACTTGATTCAGGTCCATAACAGTGTCATTTTGTAAAATATCAATATTCCTATCCTAGTGGTATGAGGTACTTCTTTGTTTTGCAGAAACCACACTGTGCTTCAGGTAATAGATCCTGTTCCGGGTAGTCAGGCAGGCAGTTCAGCAACACTCCTGCATGGATCTTGCTGAGATGGAAAGCACTGATGTTTCTCTATGACTATCACAGTCTTGTCAATTCCCTTTCCTCTTGTAGAGGTGTATGATGGACATATCATAGAGGTGTATGAGGACCCGGATTGTGAGGGCAATAGCCTAGCTCTGTTTAAAAAGTGCTGTTGCTAACATGTTGTAAGCCGCCCTGAGTCTAAGGAGAAGGGCAGCATAAAAATTAAATAAATAAATAAATAAATAAATAAATAAATAAATAAATAAATAAATAAATAAATAAATAAATAAATATTTCAGGAATGGTTCCTTGATTCCAGAAACACTGGAGCAGTCTTTGTCGACAAGTTTGTCAACAAGCTCTACACCACCATCCTTATAGATCTCTGCTGGTATCGCATCAGATCCTAGGGCCTTGCCATTGAACATCTGGTTGATGGCCTGTAGGGTTTCAGTCTTTGATGGTGACGAGTGCAAGCTATTACCTGAAGCACAGTGCGGTTTCCACAAAAAGCGTGGCACTGCAAACATGATCTTTGTAGCCCAACAGCTCCAAGAGAAGTGTCAAGAGCAGAATCGTGAATTGTACACCACCTTATTTATTTATTTATTTATTTATTGGATTTGTATGCCGCCCCTCTCCGTAGACTCCACTTGTGGATTTCACTAAGGATTTGACACTGTCAGTCGTGAAGGCCTGTGGTACAACATGTCAAAATTTGGTGCCCTGATAAATTCATTCTGATGGCCTGTTTGGTGGACAATGATGGCATGATGGCATGATGGCCTGTTTGGTGGACAATGGAGAAGCTTCAGAGGCCTTTTCCATCACAAACGGCATCAAGCAAAGATGCTTGTTGGCATTGACCTTGTTCAGC
The DNA here is from genome assembly GCF_031021105.1 of Erythrolamprus reginae. NCBI lineage: Eukaryota > Metazoa > Chordata > Lepidosauria > Squamata > Dipsadidae > Erythrolamprus > Erythrolamprus reginae. The sequence goes on along the minus strand of NC_091951.1, from coordinate 264,377,410 downwards.
ATAATGTTTTCAGCCATGCTGTCAGACACCTTCCAGAATAGTTCCTTGGGAGTTAGCCTGAGATACAGAACCGATGGGAAACTGTTCAAACTGCAAAGACTCCAGGCTGTCACCAAGATAAAGGAGACTGTGCTATGTGACCTCCTCTTTGCTGATGACTGTGTCCTGAATGCTGGATCAGAGCAGGAAATCCAAACCAGTGTGGATAATTTTGCAGCAGCATGCGACAACATTGGTCTCCTTATCAACATAAAGAAGACCGAAGTGATGCATCAACCAGCTCTAAAAACCAAATACCAAGAGCCCACCATCACAGTAAAGGGACAAAAGCTACGCACAGTGGGCGAATTTACATACCTTGGCAGAACCCTCTCCCATGCAGTGATAACTGACATTGAGGTCAATTGCAGAATCATTCAGGCAAACTCTGCATTTGACAGACTAATGACCAATATGTGGAACTGACATGAAATAAGCCTTGCTACAAAGCTCAAAGTCTACCGGGCAGTAGCGCTAACTACCCTGTTGTATGCCAGTGAGACTTGGACTATATACAGAAGAAATGCTAGGCAATTGAACCACTTCCACATGACTTGCCTCTATAGAATTCTGAGGATCAGGTGACAAGATAAGATGCCTGACACTGAGGTCCTCTGCAGAGCAAGCCTGCCATCAATTCCCACCCTGCTGATGAAAGCCCAGGCATGGTGGGCAGGCCATGTTGCCAGGATGCCAGACCATCGCATCCCTAAACAGCTCCTCTATGGTGAATTGTCTAAAGGAAAACGAAAAGAAAGCAATGCAAAGATACGTTGAAAGCCTCCTTCAAGTCCCTCGATATCAACACCACCTCCTGGGAAACTCTGGCACAAGATTGACCAACATGGCGCATGCTGATCCACCAAAGCTACCAGACATCTGAGGCCGGAAGAACATTCATGGCAGAAGAGAAGCAATCACTCTGCAAAGCCAGAGCTGCAAATGCTGCGACAATGGTGCCCACACGACTGCCCAACATGTGGCAGAACATTTCATGCTGGTATAGACCTTACCAGCCACCTGCGGACACATCACGTACAACCCACAACCCATTAGATGTCAAGGTCCTCCTTGAAAACCAACTTCTTTGTTAAATAATACACACATATACTTCCAAATCTAAATCTGCTTTAAAGTATTCTTTCAGACTTGGTTCTGAAATTGTTTACGGATTTAATGTCGTACTTTCTGTATAAATTAATGTTGCGTTTACAGCTCAATTTAAGATAGCAAAAAGCTATAGTGATCCCTTGTTTTTTCTGGGGATGCATTCCAAGACCACCCGTGAAAAACGAAAAACCACAAAAGTAGAGACGCTATATTTACAACATAAATATAACATTAAAAAACATAAAAAGCATGGCACCCTCTACACACCGATGACGCTCGCCTCTCCACCACCTGTCCCTCACCCAGCGCTCCTTTTTAACCTGTGCCTTAAACCAGGAGAGAAGGGGTGGAGACGTGTATGTGTGTGTGTGAGAGAGAGAAAGGCTTTGGGTGCTCCATTCAGTTCCATCATCACAGTTCCTGTGCCGGGCTCTCCTCCTTCAGATCGATGACAGATCTTCCACCAGCACCGTGTAAACGACATTGCCGGGCTCAGGCAGCGGGGCGGTGGAAGAGGAGAAGGCGGTGGCGAGGGTCTTGCAAGTGCTCGCGCTCCCTCCTCATGGCACATGACCTCACAGCAGTCAGGGGGCTGCTGTCAAGCCCGGCAGCAGCGAGCAAAGCCACCCGGGGTTCCTCTCTCTCTAAAATTGCTCCTAATTGTACAAGAGACATTGTACAAGAAAAGAAAAGCTACGGCTTGGTTTCCATGCTCGGCCCCGGGGGAGGGGCAGATCGGGAAAACCCGTGGTGTTCAAAAAAACTGTGGAGTATTTTTTCCATTAATATTTTTTGAAAACCCATGGTATAGCCTTTCCGCAAAAGTCGGAGCCACGAAAGTCAAGGGACCACTGTATTGTACTTTCAACTTGAGAACATGTGTATAAAATTGCAACATCCAGTCATCATTTTGTTACTGTACCTTTGCTTTCTAAGACTTTTCTGATGATGCCAAGAAAATATGGAAGAAATATCTAATAGGTTGAAGGTATAAATATTTAGACTTATAGAATAAGAAACTTTTAGGAAAATGGGGAGTGGCAGTACTAGTTTTATCTTGCTAACGGAACAATTGTTTGGAGGCAGGGGGAATTACAAACTTTAGATTTTGTTTAGTATAAGAACATTGATATTTGAAATAACCCAGACCCAACAAAGAAAGGATATCAATTAGCTTTAATAGTAAATCAACTAGATCAAGGTCTTCAAATCCAGCTCAAGCTAAATATTTTTAATAAAAATGTTTTTTTTCTCAACTAAATAAAGTACTAAGAACAATCAGAACATTTCCTAAACCTGGAAAAGTGATTGGAGTAATTTTAAATAATACAAATTCTACTTTAAAGGTGCTACGTAGCATTTTGTCTATTATCTGGAATGAAAGTTTGTTGAAACCAATCACAATGGCTGTGAATAAAAACTTTCCACTTTATTACATATTACATATATCAGAAGAAAATATAAAATAAATTGAATGCAGTGGAAATGAAACAAGCAAAGATGCATTCCGCAAAACCTGCTTAACCTGAAGGAGAATAGCATGATGGTATGTAGATATGCCTAAATTATCAACTCTGTTTGTAATTTATCATTTGTCTGTTCAATGTTTAATTATTCTTGAGAATAAAAACAGAATCGATCCCATACCTCTCCTATTTAAATTGTATACCTTGTGTACTAATTCTAAACCTTATTTATTTCTTCAAAACAGAGGAATACAATCCTGAATCATAGAATATAAGCATGGAGTATGCAGAACATCTGGCCTGCATCTGTTCTAGTGCTTTTTAACAGGAATGTTATTCCAAATATAGAGACATATAGTATCTCATAAGGCATCTACTCTAAACATAGTTTAAAATATTAAAAGGCAAAGAGCCAATAATATAAATATATTCACATTTAAAGTGTCATGCACAATAATACAGTTAGTCCTTGATTTACGACCACAATTGAGTCCAATATTTATGTCGCTAAGCAAGACAGTTGTTAAGTGAGTTTTGCCCCATTTTACCAACTTTCTTCCCATAGTTGTTAAGTCAATCACTGCAGTTATCTTAGTAACACTGCTAAGTGAATCTGACTTCCCCATTGATTTTGCTTGTCAGAAGGTAGCAAAACGTGATCACATAACTCCAGGGCACTGCAACCATTATGAATACATGCCAGTTGACAAGTGTCCAAATTTTGATCACGTGACCATGGGGATACAACAATAATCATAAAATGTTGAAAATGGTCATAAGATTTTTTTTCAATGTCATTGTAACTTAAAACACACTAAGCAAACGACTGTAGGTCGAAATCTACCTGTATAGCAAACACACATAATCAAATCAATTTATTTTGTTATGTAACACTGACAGTTACCTGACAACAGGTATGGTTATACGAAAATTCTTAGAAACACATCATCTCATATAGCGGTACCCAAGGTATAAGATTAGAAGAGAAAGCATCTCAGTTCACTTTGCTTGCTTGTCTTATTTTCAATGACTTGTTAATCCATTCCAAATAGGCATGGTTTAAATCAAAAATTCTACTTGGTATTTCACATACACCTTAGAATTCTGGTCCTGTAATATCACTGTGAAGTGCCAGCACATGGGTAGAAGAACAGGATTGGCAAAATCCCATCACTGTCCTTCATGTTGACAATAGTAATTGCTGTTAATAATTTTAAACTTTCATATGCAATATAAAACAAAATAGTCCTTTATGAGTAATTATTACTTTAAGACCTTAAGATTTCACAGATATCAGAAATATACCCTGTGGGGCAATTTTCACATAGATTAAATTAAATATTATCTAACTTATTTCTTAAAAGTATTCAGTGTATTGCTATGCATCTTTGTATATAGTTTCAAATCCGCATTGCCTTCAGATTTATTATTTGAAATCATTGCCTTGAAATAAAATTACATCAAACTAAATTACATTATTTGCAGAGGCCTTCTAAAAGTGAATTAATGTCTGCAGACATTAATATCACAAATAAAACAAGAACAAAATAATAAAGAAACTTGACATGTTCTCAAAAATTGTTCCTTGAATATACTGTATAATAAAATTATGACAATATAAAATATGCATAGTTCTTTCAATCATCTTATATGGATTAGGCATTTTTAAAAGAGCATCCCAACCACTCAATGTACGGGACTCATAATACAATATATTAACACATGGATAAACCAATCATAGTCTCTAAAAGCTTTTGGTCATGTATTATATTATTGTAAGAAAGAAAAGAATTAACAGTGCACGGTCTCTACAATTGTTAATAAATATGAAAAAGTAAAGACACTGTAACCACCTTTTTCTTTGTAACATTGCAGAATCCCTTTTCCAGGATTTTTTTTTTCAACTTTGTATTGTACTTAATAATTATGGAACTTCCAGGAGATCCTCATCCAAGTAAGAATCAGAGATTCTTCTGAGATCAGCCAAGGTCAACTTGGTGCTGCCAACAGTTGAGATATTAGTTTTTCATTATTTCTGTTTGACTTTCTACTGAAAAACTGGATTTCCTGCTTTTAAACTTGGCTCCAATTTTTTTTAAAGTTAATAATGAATGTGTTGCCAAAACAGAAGAATCATCTAGTGAATCCAGCATTATGTTTATAACAATGATTATCTGAAGCTGGATGAAATGAGGTAGCAACACCAAAGTTTGCACAAGCATTATTCTGCTTTGAGGTTATTAAAAAATGAAATTGTGGGATATTATTTTATAAATAAACTCAAAATGAAAACACATTCCATTTTGCTAAAGTTCACAACTTATTTAAAGGAATTTTTGAACCGCTCATAATTTAAGCGAAATATTGATTGTAAATTAGCAGATCAAACCTTTGTACTCTTGGAACTGACTCCTCAATTATCAAATATTATTTAACTATAGTAAATCTGTTTTGAGATCTGCATGGACAACTATTAAGACAATATAATATATTTAGTACTTTATATAATATGACCTAAACATGGGAAACTATAAAGCCTACAATGGAAATTTCTCACCAAGATCATCTTATCTTTTAATTAGCTTTGGAAATCATAGCAAAATCTTATGCATATCTCCTGAATCCCATGTTTTCAATAGTACTTCCAAATAATAAAAGATGGAAGTTTGGCATTAATGAAACTTCCTCTATACTTTTTAGAGACAGAGAGAGATTCAGGGTTAAGTTGCACATAATCTCTGGTTTTCAATGATCATACAAATCCAATAATAATAATAATAATAATAATAATAATAATAATAATAATAATAATAATATTCTAGACTAGGGGTGTAAAACTCATGGCATCGTGGCATTGCCACATGATATATTAGGACTTTTATCCCCTTCGCTAAACCGGGTGAGACCAGCATGTGATGCATTCAGCTCACGAGTTTGTTACCCCGTTCTAGACAAAAGCTATTTTCTCTACTGGCTTTGCTAGTACATTCATTTTCTGTTCAAATCTCTTCTATTAAAATCAATTGGATTTAGAGAATCTGACAAGATGTATTATAACTGATACAACTGTGATTTCAAAAATAGACATATTTTTTTTAAAAAGTAAACTATTAAAATTAATAAAATATATGTAGAGAATATATGTAGAGGATTGAACTGTGGATCCTTGTGCTGACCTTATGGTTTACCTAAAGAAGTGCAATTACCTTATTACATAACATCATCAGTGCTCAATAATTTCAAATATTAACAGTTTATTAAAATATTTAAAATAATGTTAAAATATTAAAAATGAAATATGAAACACTAAAATTAATATTAGTTAATTTATCATTGTAATATATTCTTTACATAATGTTTCCAGTTATTTGAATAATTTCATTTTGCAATACCATTTCTTAAAAGTATATATGAATACAATAGCTGATATATTCTAGTGAAAAATATTTCGTATTTGTGCTTCAATGCTTTTTAAAATTAAAATGTAGGGAAAATGCGGAGGGGGAGACACAAATCTAATAAATAAATAAAAATAATAGGGAACTACCGTATATACTAAAACACTTAAAAACATTTTGAAGTAAGATCATATTGGATCTGCTCAGCCCACAACCACGTCTTGAGGCCCAAAAACCTTATCCATGTTAATAAACAAACACAAGCTGAAGTACATAGATGTGTTTTCTATACAATAAAGTAAAGTATATTGTTTTGGGCCCTCACCTGTCTTACCTTTGCCTACACCAAATAAATGTTTATTTGCTTACAGCAAACACTTAGTTTGCTAGCTGTAACATTTTCTGAGCCAGGCAGAATTGCGAAGTGTTGGTTGCATTCTCCGCTATTACAGTTTTTGTGTGACTATCCTAAACCTGCACAAACTGAAAAGGATAGCAACTGCAATACATTGATAACCAATACAAGTTAGTGGTATTAAAGTGTTGCACCAAAGTATCTGAACTAAATGCCACTGCTTACTAGAGACAATTAAAATATTGGTGTTATGAAGATCCCAAATGTCTTGAGGCATAATTACATGATAGACCTTTCTTGTTAACAAAACTTTCTAGAAGCCTAAAGTGCAGAAGGCCGTCCAATGCTGGACTTGCTAACTGACATGCAAAGGATCACCTTCTTCTACATTAGTGTTTCTTAAAGCTGGTGTCTTTAAAATGTGTGAACTTCAACTCCTAGAATTCCTAAGCCAGCCTTGCTAATTGAGGAAATCTGAGGGTTGCACACATCTTAAAATTTCCAAGTTTGAAAAACACTGTTCTACATCACTTCCAAATTATGCTTGTGAAGGAACCACATTTAGCCTCCACTTTCTCTGCCTTTATAAATTGTTCATTAATTTTAACATTCTAATTTATGTTAAATTTTTCATTCTGTGCTTTGATTTTTAAATTTTGTCATCTGCCGTGAGTACTTGAGTTCTCACATTAAGGAAAATGCAAGAGCAAAACTGAATAAATAAATAATGGGACCACATGTGAGGTCTGTCCAGGGCTTCACTAGGCACTATACCAAAAGCAATGCAATTTTCCCTGAAGACACTGTTTTGCTCTGAGGCTACACTTCCAGCTACTGGAAATTCAAGAAAAGGCTTCAGAGCAACAGGAAATAAAAGAAGTGGTGTTTTCATTCTGCTTTTAAAGGGACTTTGCTTTGTAAAGCAGTTTTGAAAGGATTCTTTGACTGAATCTTCAAAGTAAAGGACACCTTGGAAGCTTTGCACAGTTCTGATAACCAGAGTATGTATACTAAGAAAAACGGTCTTTCCTGCTAATAAATATAAAAGTCTACTGACATTTCATGAAACAACACAATTTCCTCAAACTTATGTACTCCAGAACTGCTAGAATTGCATTCTCAGACTGCCCAGCCAGTATAACTTAAGGCTCAGAAAAAATAAAGTATCGGATTAGAGAACAGTCACAATTGTATTTCTATCCCATTCATTAAATTTGAAGTTACTTTGGAATACTTGTAATTGTACTTATCTTATTCACTTTTTATTTTAGTTCTTACAAAAATCAAAGGTGACAGATGAATCCCTATAGAATAGTATACTGTATATGATTTACTAGTGGCAAAATTTAAATGTGATAAAACTACAAAATGTTTCAAATTCCAATTCTTTCATGTTCAAAATGTTCCTTTGGGGACTAGTAATTCGTAATGCTAAGTAGGTTCAAAATATTTCAAAAATTATCAAAACAGTCCAGTTTGAACAGCATAGTATAAATTTAATATACAGTGTTCCCTCGATTTTCGCAGGGGATGCGTTCCGAGACCACCCGCGAAAGTTGAATTTCCGTGAAGTGGAGATGCGGAAGTAATTTTTGGCTATGAACAGTATCACAAGCCTTCCCTTAACACTTTAAACCCCTAAATTGCAATTTTTCATTCCCTTAGCAACCATTCAGATTATTACTCACCCTGTTTATTTATTAAAGTTTATTTTAAAAAATATTTATTAAAGGCAGACGAAAGTTTGGCGATGACATATGACGTCATCGGGTGGGAAAAACCGTGGTATAGGGAAAAAACCCGCGAAGTATTTTTTAATTAATATTTTTGAAAAACCGTGGTATAGACTTTTCACGAAGTTCGAACCCACGAAAATCGAGGGAACACTGTAATTCAAATTTGGTCTGTCTAGAATATCTTTTTAAATTTTTTAACATAATGCTAGACTAAAGATCACTGCTAACTCTTAGACTCACAAGATCACTTATCTCAATGCAGCTGTACAACCATTATTTTAAATTATTTTGGTTTTATGTTCAATAAAGGGCATCAGATTTAAACTACTGCTACCTGAAATAAATGAAATGATAACTTTCTGATCTACCCTATTCCAATAAATTTATACAAATCCAGTTTAAATGAAACCAATTTCTATCACAATTTATTTATTGTCCTTACAACTATTCCAGGGCCTGAGAAATGAACATGAGAATTCAAAGGCTCATTCACATAATACTAATCAATCATTTAAGTCTTGGAACTGAATGGAGTCTGCCACATTTACTCCCTTTAAAACAAAAGAAAAGAAACCACTAAGCTCTCAAAGCAATTTACTTCTAATGCATCTCTTATTTTGAACACAAATGCTACTTATAGAAAAAGACTGTTTACCTTATTCAACCATCAAAAAAGATAACACATTTGCTAACCTATATATTTTCAGATTAAAAGGCAATGGCTTCTGCTTCTTTCAAGAATGTCAGCAGCGGAAATTATATTGACCTATTTGTAGGTATTTTGAATCCAATTAAAACGGCATTTAAAGAGTGCTATGAAATTGCTTTGGTAAACCAGATAATCCCGAGGTGTGATCTATGTAGAAAGTTTTCAGATAGTATTGTTCGAAGCAGGTGGTCCTTAAAATGGAATCTATTATGCCCATGCAATGCTTCATATTCAGAGGTGCTATGGAACCTGCCTTGCAGTCTCACTATATCTCCCCACAGCAGCTATGCAACCCAGAAAAGGCAAGCTGAGTTTGAACAATTCACAAACAAGCACAGTGTTAACATTCCAAAGCCACTTCTTCTCAATAATTCTAAACTACATCGTTGCCGTAATTATACAGGATTCTGTTTTCTTTACAGGAATTTTGAATAAGTACAGTATGTCACGGAAGTGAGTACACCCCCTCACATTTTGTAAATATTTAAGTATATCTTGTCATGTGACAACACTGATAACAGTTGGCTATAATGTAAAGTAGAGAATTTGCATGTACAGTAATACCTCGTCTTACGAAACGTGGCCGGCCAGGAAGGACATATTTGTGACGTCAAAGCTCCGCCCATGGAATTCCCTATTGGGATTCCCCACCTCCTTTCCAGCCTCCCGACTGGCCCGACAGCTCCGCGGCTCTTTTTAAAAGCTAACAGCCGGGTGGCAGGGCTTCTCAGCGTCCTCCTGAACCCGAACGCTGACCCCGAACTTTTGCCAAACTTCCAAAACGCCGAGAAGCCCCCCAGCTGTTTCAAAAGGCGACAGCTGGGTGGTGGGGCTTCTCGGCGTCCTCCCGAACGCTGAACCCAGAAGTTTGGCAAAAGTTCGGATTTGGCGTTCAGGTTCGGGAGGATGCCGAGAAGCCCCCCAGCTGTTTCAAAAAGCGACAGCCGGGCAGCAGGGCTTCTCGGCGGCCACCCAAACCCGAACCTTTGCCGAACTTCCGGGTTCGGCGTTCGGGCGGCAGGTTCATAAGACGGGAAAAGTTCAGAAGAAGAGGCAAAAAATTTCCGAACCCTGGGCTCGTATCTCGGATTATTCGTATGGCATGGGGTTTGTATCACGAGGTACCACTGTATTGTATTGGCATCCTTCGGTCTCAAAAGACCATAGTATCATGTTCTTGAGCATGAAGCCTAGGTAAGTTAGTATGGAGGATAGACTGTTACCCAAGCAGCAGATACCCCCTCTCCACATCTCTGAAATAATCCAATGGAATGGCAAAGCCAATACGACTGACTCCAGCTATATTGCAGGAGTTATCAGAACATGGCTGTACAGAGTCATGAACTGCTTCTGGGACTTCGGCTCCGGGTTTTGCCTCAAGGTTTACTCTTGGAGCCTTTTCCAATTATGGATACAGCCACAAGGCAGTGGAAGTTTGCAGTCAGCTTCCCTTCTCCTAGTGGTTGATCAGGGCATGTTTCATGTCTTGCCATGCTCTCAGTGTACCACATCGCTTCCAGAGACCGTCTTCATGACCATTCAAGTAGGTTTCATCCACTCAGTCTGCCGGAATTTGTCTTCACATGCTCGGGATAGACAAGGGCCTAATCTGTGAAGGTCAGTGACTCAACGACTACTGTCAGCCTGGTTTGGACAGGGTAGTGGCTGCTGCACATGCTATAGCTACTAGGAGTCAAAGGTGAGAGCTGAGAGACAGGTGGGGACCAAAGGTGAATGAGCTGCCTTAGATGTTGCCCTAAATGAGCTGCTGTAAAATGACACAACATGCCCCTAAATCAGAAGTGCTACCCCTCCCTGAGCACCTCATACACTCCATACATAGTGAATATACAGCTTGTAAATGTGCTGTCCCCTAAAAATAATGCAACACATATCCATTAATGTACAAACTGCTAGCAACAAAAGTGAGTACACCCCTAAGTGACAATGTCCAAATGGGGTCCAAAATGTCAATATTTTGTGTGGCCATCATTATTTTCCTGCACTGTCTGGAAAATAATGATTGCCACACAAGAGAGTTACATCTTGGGCATTGAGTTTACCAGAGCTTCAAGACTGCCACTGGAGTCCTCTTCCATGATGATGTCACGGAGCTGGTGGACGTTAGAGACATTGCGTACCTCCACCTTCCATTTCAGGAAGCTCAACAGATGCTCAATAGGGTTTAGGTCGGGAGACATGCTTGGCCAGTACATCACCTTTATTCTCAGCTTCTTTAGCAATGCAGTGGTCGTTTTGGAGGTGTGTTTGGGGTCATTATCATGTTGGAATACTACTCTTTCTTTGTACTCAACTGGTTGTCACCACACACGGTTGACTCAATCTGAATCAAATAAGTTTATCTTGGTTTCAATGGACCACAGTACATGGTTCAAGAAATTCATGTCCTTAATCTGTTATCTGCAGCAAACTATTTGCGAACTTTCTTGTGCATCATCTTTAGAAAAGGCTTTCTTCTGGGACGACAGCCCTGCAGACCAATTTGATGCAGCATGCAGCATATGATCTGAATACTGACAGGCTGATTCCCCAACTTCTTCAACCTCTTCAGCAATGCTGGCAGCACTCCTATGTTTATTATCCAAAGCCAACACCTGGATGCAATGCTGAGCACAGGCACTCAACTTCTTTGGTTGACCAAGGCAAGATCTGTTCTGGGTGGAACCTGTTCCACAGATATGGTTTTCTATAGTCTTGGCCACCGTGCTGCAGCTCAGTTTCAAGGTCTTGGCAATCTTCGTATAGCCTAGGCCAGTGACAGCTAACCTTTTTTTCGAGTGCCAATAAAGCATGCATGCAGGCCTCAAGGTGTGTGCACATGCACCTCCAATGCAATGCTGCCCCGCAAGGTCCCCCATGCAAGCATCCCTCACACATGCACAGGCAAGTTCCCCACAGCTATTTTGGTGCTAGTAGGCCTCCTGGGACCAAAAATGGGTACAAAGGGCTCTGCAACTCCCACCCCCATTTTTAGTCCCAGGAGGATTCGGGGAGGCCTGCTAGCATAAAAATGGGGTCCCCCCCCAACTTCATTCCTCATTGCATGCTAGTTTTCTTCTGGATTCCTTCCTCCCATGCCTTCTCTGATCTTTCCCAATTTCTTTCCCCAGATTGCACTAATTTCCTCCTGGATTCCTCCCTCTTCCTATCTCCTCCCTATTTCTTAACCCAGCGTGCACTAGTTTCCTCCTTGATTCCTTCCTCCCATGCATTCTCCAATCTATCCCAATTTCTTTCCCCAGTGTAGTGCTGTGGAAATGCTGTGCCCCGCGCATGCGGGCAGAGACCCAAAGACCAGCTGGCCAGCAGGAGGCACATACATGCACAGTGGAGCTAGGATGGGGTGATAGCTGGCATGCCTGAAGAGAGGGCTCTGTGTGTCACCTGTGGCACGTGTGCCATATGTTTGCCATCACCTAGGCCATATTTATGTAGAGAATAGGCGTTGATTGCTTACCTGAACGCCTCTTCTCGTACGGTGAGCGGGTACAGCAGTCACATGGGTTGCTCATGTCCAATCCGGTGGAACTGAGCCTAGTGTTAAAAAGCTTGCTGGATCCGCCCCTTCCCCAGAATTCGCAAATCCGTAGACTAGGCTCAGATGTGAAGCTCTTTAGTGTTCAACTCTCATAGTTAGAGGAAAGAAAAGTTATAGAAGATAGAGAAGACACATACAAGGGCGGGAAGTGACTGCTGTACCCGCTCACCGTACGAGAAGAGGCGTTCAGGTAAGCAATCAACGCCTATTCTCCGTACTGAAGGAGCGGGTCCAGCAGTCACATGGGACATACCCAATAGATTGGTCCCTAGGGTGGGATTAGATTGCTATCGTGAGAGATAACGGATTGGAGTACCCTTCTGCCGAAGTCAGCGTCCGCTGAGGCGTAAGAATCAATCTTGTAGTGCCTGATGAAGGAATTTGGCGAAGCCCATGTGGCTGCTTTGCAGACCTCCTCCAACGGAGCTTGAGTCGCCCAAGCGGCCGAAGTGGCTGCGCTCCTGGTGGAATGCGCTGTGATGTTCTTTGGAACTGAGAGGGAGGCCGACTCGTAGGCCTTAGAGATAGTCCCTCTGATCCAACGGCCTATCACTGTTGAAGACACTTTGGCACCCATGACTCTGGGGTGATAGGCTACGAAAAGTGCTTCCGACCTCCGAAAGGGTCCTGTGCGTTGGATATAGATCCTGAGCGCTCTAATGAGGTCCAGGGTGTGCCATCTAATTGCCAAAGGATGGTCACGTTGGAGACAGAAGGAAGGTAAGACAATATCTTGGGTTCTGTGGAACATGGAACTGACCTTGGGTAAGAAGGTGGGGTCCAGTCGTAAGACTACCTTGTCCTGATGAAATTGGCAGAGGTCCTGCCTGATTGAAAGTGCTGCCAACTCCGAGATGCGTCGGGCAGAGGTAATTGCCACCAGGAATGCTACCTTAAAAGATAGGTACCTTAGGGACGCAGATTTTAGGGGTTCGTAGGGTGCCTGTGTGAGGGAATGGAGAACCCGTGGCAAATCCCAGGAAGGATATCTGTGGACCTTAGAAGGTCTGAGGTTGGCTATACCTTTGAGGAATTCCTGAACTTCTGGGAAGGAACGGAGAGGCTGTCTGCGGGGCCCTGCTAGGACAGAGGAAATGGCCGCCAGATGACGACGGAGAGTACTGGTGGAAAGGCCTTGATGGAAACCTTGCATAAGGAAGAAGATGATCCTGTGTATGGGGATGCACAGGGGAGAAAAACCTTCCTGTAGACACCACTGGTGAAACTTGGACCATGTATGGTCGTAGATTCGATTGGTCGAACCTCTTCTGGCCTTTAAAATGACCTCCACTGTGTCGGGGTCGTGTCCACGCAGTTCTAAGTCTCTCCTGATAACAGCCAGGCGGTGAGGTGGAACCACTCCGGGTCTGGATGGAATGAGGCCCCCTGCCGTAGCATATCCCCCGAAACGGGGAGTCGCCAGGGGTCCTGGACGGACAGCTGTTGCAGATCCGTGAACCAGGGCCGACAGGGCCAATGAGGGGCGATTAGGATTACTCGAGCCCTCTCGCTGAGGACCTTGTGAATCACGTCCGGGAGAATTGGGATTGGAGGGAATGCATACAGGAGTCCTGGGGGCCAGGGGCTCCTGAGGGCATTGGTTGCTTCTGCTCCCGGGGATGGAAATCTGGAAAAGAATCGAGGGAGTTGGGCGTTCGCTTCGGTCGCAAAGAGATCCAGTACTGGTAGGCCGAATCTGAGGCTGATTTGATGGAACAGGTCTTGATGGAGGTTCCACTCTCCTGGGTCTATCGTTGCTCGAGAGAGCCAATCCGCCTGGACGTTGAGGCTCCCCGAGATGTGATCGGCTAGGAGCGACTGAAGGTGTTTTTCTGCCCAAAGGCCTAACTTGAGGGCCTCCCTCATGAGAGCCTTGGATCTCGTGCCCCCCTGTCTGCAGATGTGGCTTTTTGTGGCTATGTTGTCGGTGAGAATGAGAACGTGCCGGTTGGGGATGCGAGGCATGAACTGTTTTAGAGCCAGGGATACGGCTCTTAACTCTAGCCAATTGATTGGCCTGGAGGCTTCCTCCGGAGACCACGTGCCCTGGGCTATCATCCCCTGGGCATGGGCGCCCCAACCTGATAGACTGGCATCTGTGGTGATTACGAATTGGTCCGGGGACCTGAAAGGGGATCCTTTGTCCATGGCCGGAGACATCCACCACTTGAGAGATCTGCGAACAATCGATGGGATGACAATGCGACGACTTGAGTTGCTGTGCCCCGATCTCTGAAAGGGTAATAGAAGCCACTGTAGTTCCCTAGCGTGAAGGCGAGCCCAGGGAATGATGCCTATGCATGACACCATCTTTCCCAAAAGAGAAGACAAGGTTACTATGGAAACTGATGGTTGAAGTAAAATGCGTGAAATCAACTCCCCTATATTATTTTTTCTCTCAGGAGAAAGGAAGACCTGGGAGGATTCTGAATTAATAATGGATCCCAGGTGCAAAATGGAAGTGGAAGGCTGGAGGTGACTTTTGTCAAAATTGATGGAAAAACCATGGTTCTGTAGAACTGACATGGTGACAGAAAGATCTACTTTAACTTCCTCCAGGGAGTTCCCATGAACCAAAATGTCATCTAGATAACATAAGATGTGGATGGGCGAGGCCCGGATATAGGCCGCCAGCGACCCCAAGAGCTTTGTAAAGACCCTAGGGGCCGAGGAGAGCCCAAATGGCATAGCCCTATACTGGAAATGCCTGCCCTGGAAGGAGAAACGTAAGAATTTTCTGTGGCATTTGGCCATAGGAATATGGAGGTAGGCCTCAGTGAGGTCTAATGAGACCATGAAATCCCCCGGGTGGATGGCGGCTAAAATGGATGGTAAGGAGTGCATCTTAAACTTCCTATATTTGATGAATAGGTTCAGCTTCTTTAAATCCAAAATAGCTCTCCAACCTCCGGAGGACTTAGGAACCATAAAGAGGATGGAGTAAAAACCTCGGCCTTTCTGACCGGGGGGGACCGGTTGAATGGCTCTGATGGACAATAAATGGGAAATGGCCTCCTCCATACGGATACGATCTGAGGAAGACCTGGGAGAAGGGCAGGAAATAAAACGTTTAGGGGGAGGGGAAATAAACTCTAAAAGGAGACCTTTTTGAACAGTATCAATAACCCAGGGATCCTTGGAAGTGAGACGCCAGCTAGAGGAGAAATAAGCCAGGCGACCACCTATGGGGATCGAGGAAGAACTACCATCTAGGTTTTTTAGAAGCCCTGTTAGAGGACGCTCCTCTTTGGTAGCGAAATCCTCTGCCCCTGGAGTTCCTGCCCTGGGAACGAAAACGGGGGGAATACTGACCTGGGTTCCTCTGATAGGTAGACGCTTGCTCTTGTTGGCGCCCTGGGCGGCGAAAGGACTGCGTTTTGTTGGTCTTTTTGGTGGTTGGACCCAATACTTTCTTCTTGTCCGTGGTTTCTGTGAGGAGTGGGTCCAGAAGATCTCCGAAAAGCAGATCGCGCTTCAATGGCCCCAGAGCTAACTGCCACTTCTGACGAACTCCTGCTTGCCAGGGACGAAGCCATAGGAGTCTTCTGGCCGTTGTGGAGGCCGCAATAGACTTGGCTGCGAATCTGGTGGACTGTAACGTGGCATCAGCCACGTACTGAGCGGCTGCAAAGACCTTGTTGAAGTCCTGTTGACCTCTTAAATCATCGGGAGGAATATGCTGTTGCAGTTGGCGAAGCCACAGAAGCATGGCTCTGGAAAAAAAGGAAGCAGCTGCGGAACTCTTAATAGCCCAGGAGTCTGCGGTGAACCCTCTTTTGAGCATCTGTTCAATCCGCTTGTCCTCTGGACGGAGAACCTCCTCTGCTTCGCCTGGCACGGCAGCCGCCGAGTGAAGGGTTTTGACAGGTTCATCCGGTTTGGGGAAGGATAGGAGATCCTCATAGGAAGAAGAGAGTTTGTACAACTTTTTGTCCTTGGTAGTGGGATTAAGCCCAGAAGCTGGAAATTCCCACTGTTTAAGTAAGACATCTTTAAACAATTTTGGCATAGGAATTACCTCGTTATCCTCCTGTTCCTCTGTGAAGTAGGGTAAATTCTCCTCCGGAGGGTCAGTGGATGTGGTGGCCTGCTTCTCTTGGGCCGCTAGTCCTGTGGAAACTCTAGCTTTGAGAAGGAGAGATTTGAACAATTGAGAGGGGAAAATAGTAACTGGAGAAGGAACCTTTATTTGGGATTCCTCATCGTCCGAGAGGCCTTGAAATGGATCCTCATCCTCTTCCATATCCTCATATTCATCCTGAGAGGAATCTGATTCGTCCTGAAGTGGAGCTCTAACCGTTGGGGAAGAACCCAGGGGACGGGAGGGACGAGGAGGTGGATGAGGTAAGGAGGGCGCATTGATGGCAGAAAGTTTGGCATCAATGGCCTTGGATAACACAGAAAAAATAGATTGGAATTCTGGAGGTAAGCTAGAAATATCAGCAGGAATGGTAGAAGAATCCCTGAAAGCCTGAGAGGGTCCTGGCTGGGGGGAATCTTCAATAATATCTGGTTCCTCTGGACCTAATCCCCATAGGTTAGGTTGGGGTCTGTCTAGGTTTGGCTCATCCAGAGATAACACAGTGACCCCAGAAGAAGGCGGGTTAGGAGCCTCTGGGGGGTCATGACTGCTGAGCACTTGGGCTTGCACTTTCAATCGTTTTGCTGATTTATCATGGATTTTTTGTAGGGCTTGGTCCCTTCTCTTCTCAGCCCTGGTGACTTTGGTCATGGGGCGGGCCCCTAAAGAAGAGGAGGTCGAGGCCTGGGGGATACTGGTAATCTCATCACCTGTAGGCCTGGCCTCTCTGGGACCTTGTGTGGTGCCTCTCTTGGGAAAAGAAGCCATAGTCTGACAATTAACAGAAGACAAGGCTGAGCCAAAGAAACTGAATTAGTAGGGAGAAGAATTCCAAGGCTTTCCCAAGAGGGATGGGATCCTGCTCCTAGGCCTCGGAGCTGCTGAGACTTGAGGGCAATCTGGGCAAACCCAGAGTTCGTGTCCTCAAATACAGCGTGGCCAGCCTCCCTAAACTTTAACTAAAGTAACCAAGGCACCCTGGTTGGAGGCTTAGCCGGTGGAGAATTAAGCCTGAGCGTCTCAAAGCCCACTCCAGGATCCGAGCGGTGGACTAAGGCACACGCGGCTGGCAGAAGGCCAACACGAGAGGCCTAAATTAAAAAGGGCGCGAAGGCCTTCGCGCCGAAAAAATCGCTCCGTAACTGTTACTTTAAAAAGGAAGCGATCGGCTAAGTCCAGGAGACTAGGAAAAGCGTCTCGCACCGCAGGAGGTAGAGCCCTTTAAACAACAGAAATATAAATATATAAATACTTGCCCAAAGACCTCCGGGCCGAAGGATTGATAAGAAATCCACAACCGGCAGCAGGAATCGTTAGCGGCGAAAAAAGCCGCGGGAAAACGAAACCGCTACTTCTCCCGATATAAAAACCGAGCCGCAAACGGCTGGTGCTAATTAGGCAAGTAACAAGGATAAATATAATGATTTCTTACTAGTTTGAAAGAAAGATCGAAGGGAAGGTGTTAAAGTTGAACGAGCTAATCACAATAATACCGCAGGATGCGAGAACTGAGCGAATTCTGGGGAAGGGGCGGATCCAGCAAGCTTTTTAACACTAGGCTCAGTTCCACCGGATTGGACATGAGCAACCCATGTGACTGCTGGACCCGCTCCTTCAGTACGGAGAAACAATTCCTTTTTTTCAGATTCTCAGAGAATTAATTGCCATGAGGTGCCATGTTGAACGTTCAGTGACCAGTATGAGTAAGAGCGATAACACCAAATCTAACTTTCGTGCTCCCCTTCACATCTGAGACCTTGTATCACTAATGAATCACATAAAACCAAGGAGGGAAAACAGCTATTTGGGCCCCATTTGGACATTATCAATTAGGGGTTACTCATTTTTGTTGCTAGCAGTTTAGACATTAATGGCTGTGTGTTGTGTTATTTTGAGGGGACAGCACATTTGTAACGTTATACAAGCTGCATACTCACTACTATACATTGTAGCCAAATGTCATTTCTTCAATGTTGTCACATGAAAAGATATACTTAAATATTTGCAAAATGTGAGGGGGTGTACTCACTTCTATCACATACGGTATATGTCGCACGAATCCCAGCGACCAGTTAGGTCCCACAGAGTTGGCCTTCTCTGGGTCCCGTCGACTAAACAATGTCATTTGGCGGGACCCAGGAGAAGAGCCTTCTCTGTGGCAGCCCCGACCCTCTGGAACCAGCTCCCCCCAGATATCAGAGTTGCCCCCACCCTCCTTGCTTTTCGCAAGCTCCTTAAAACCCACCTCTGTCGTCAGGCATGGGGGAATTGAAAATTGTTCCCTTCCCCCTAGGCTTATAGAATTTATACATGGTATGCTTGTTTTTATGATTGGTTTCTTAAATTGGGGTTTTTTAGATTATTTTTAATATTAGATTTGTTTACATTGTCTTCTTTATTGTTGTTAGCCGCCCCGAGTCTTCAGAGAGGGGCAGCATACAAATCTAATAAATAAATAAATAAATAAGTAAAATAAATGAAGTACAGTAGGACTATCACAAGGGATATCACAAGTAACTCTAGTAAGTCATTCTCACCACTTATTTTCCTAAAGGAACTCACTATGGAGCAGAATTTTCCAGGGATCCAAACTTCTTTGCGAAGAAACTCTCTTAGAATGTCTAAAATGCTCCCCAAAAGACAAAACAGAAAGCCAGCATCTTTGGCCCTGCCTATTCTGTTAACATTATCTTGCATCTCACCATCTAATCATAAGCCTCACCTCCAGGCTCCTGCCTGGAAAACACTGCCAGTCATGTTCTACATGAATTCCTGTTTACAGTTAATCAACAATTGCTTCAGGCTTATCTCATGCTAATGGGGTCAAGGTTTCTATGCAGATAATTTTACAAAATCTTTGAAAATAGGTCTCCTTAAGCCAGTGGTTAATCATTTTAATTTTTAAAATATATGCTTTGGTTTTATGATTTTATCCTTTACTGCAAACTCCGAAGAAACTTTGGTGACAGCAAAAAATCATAGAAAGCAACACATACCTAGATATCTGGATTATCTGTAATGACATATAAGGACTTTGACTGTAAATAACCACATTGAAAAAAAAGGTCTTATATCATGTTATTATTTTAGCAGACTTTTGCAGCAAGGCAGACAACCTTAACATGTACATGACTGGATTCAAAAGAAAGCACAAGATAAACCGGATATATTTTCAGTTCTTCTGAGTGTGGCATGGTTATAAATAGTATTACACTTCAGACACCTTATGCTGACTAAGCTCAAGCAATTGGCAGTGGTGCAGCTTATAAACACTATCCAAAAAGTCCCAGATACTGTTCTGGCAACTACATTTTCATTACACAAAACAGAGAAAGATAAAAAGGAACTATAAAAAATTGGCACAGGTGGTTCTAAACTTGTAGTTTGACCTTTCTGGAAGAAGCTTTTGGCATTTATGACTTGGCAGTTTTAGCAAAGGCGAGCCTGGGACAAAGAGGAAGACAGGAAGCAAAAGCTGGCCACGTCTCCTTGGCAGGCAATTCTGCAACAGGGTGAACCAACTATTTCTCTGCCAAACCAAAAACTGTGGGGGAAGCCCATATAATTGGCAAGAAAAAGACTGATGAATTGTACATCTTAAATACTAAATGCCTGATAAAACTGAATCCTATGCCAATCTTTAATCTGCTTAAACCTGTGCTACTGCACTGCAGAAAGCTTTATTCAGCCTCACTGAAGTATTTTTAAAAAGGAAGAGCATTGCATCATCTTACTATTAGCTCTCAGGAAATACGGAATATCATTTGCAATAAACAGTACTTCACTCTCGCAACTTAATACAGATGGCCTAAGCCAAATCATCCATTTTCAAATATTGCTTATTTGTAACCTTATGTGCTAAAACCTTTGTACATTATAAAGTCACAATAATTCAGTGTGATAGTAATACAGTGATCCCTCGATTATCGCGAGGGTTCCGTTCCAAGACCCCTCGCGATAATCGATTTTTCGCGATGTAGGGTTGCGGAAGTAAAAACACCATCTGCGCCTGCGCGCCCTTTTTCCATGGCCGTGCATGCGCAGATGGTGGAGTTTGCGTGGGCGGCGGGGAAACCCGGATCTTCGTCTGCTCGCTGCTGCTGCGGCCGCCCAGCAGCTGATCTGCTCGGTGGCAGCAGCGAGGAGCCGAATCGGGCTTTCCCCTTTGCGTGGGCGGCGGGGAAACCCCGATCTTCGTCTGCTCGCTGCTGCTGCAGCAGCAGCGAGCAGACAAAGATCGGGATTTCCCCGCCGCCCACGCAAAGGGGAAACCCCGGCTCCTCGCTGATGCCCCCACTCGCCCGCCCGCCCACCGCCCGCCAGCAAGAGGGGGAGAGATAGAGAAAGAGAGAGAACGAAAGAAAGAGATGAGAGAGGGAGGAAGAGAGTGTGAGAGAGGAAGAAGCAAGATAGAGAAAGAGAGAAAGAAAGAAAGATGAGAAAGGAAGGAAGAGAGTGACGTCATCGGGTGGGAAAAATCGCGATATAGCGTTTCGCGAAGATCAAGATCGCGAAAATCGAGGGATCACTGTATATTTCAAGTTGATTTGCATGTTGTTTAATCTTATAATTGGGAAAGATAAAATCAATTAATTATACACAGTTTTGCTGGAAAATATTGAATAAAGTGGCATGCATTTTTTCATTTCAAAATAATGTTGCATGTATCCTTAAATATCTTTAATGCATCCCTCTATACTAGCCCTGTCAAACTGGTGGCCTGTGGGCCAGATACAGCTCACAGAAGTCACGCCATTCCAGCTCTGCAAAGGCAGAAAACGTTGAGATACATCACAATCCAGTCTGCAACGGGATCAAGTTTGACACTCTTGGGCTGTACAGCGTAAAAGACGGTGTGTGTTTTTTAACTGCATGTCTAGCTTTCTTTTTCAATTTACTGTATATATAGTTCTCTTAAGTATAGATCATATTTCATTTTCAACAGAGCAACTATCTGCATTTATACACTCTATAAATACAGATAGTTGCTCTATTGAAAATGAAATATTTTACTGTAAGTAAAATAAACAACATCTCTTTGGCCATAAAAGTATCTTACTATCTAGCCTGATTGGAGTAGATAATTACTGCTTTGGTAAGAAAGAATCATAAAATGTCTGTTACGTACAGAATGGTCAAAGTGTAAGAACAAATACCTGTTGCAAATTGTCTATACTACTTTCAAAAATGGTATTTCTGCTAATGGAAGGCATAAGAACTAATTGAGACAAGTTTAAGACCATAGGGTGATAGATTTGTGTTAAGAGAAAAACTATCTGATTTTGTCAATTTACAATTGAGCTCACCTTTTTTTAAAAAAAGGCAGTTTTCTATTTAAACTTTCAAATACAGTGATCCCTCGATTAGCACGGTCTCGATTTGTGCGAAACACTACAACACGGTTTTTCACAAAATATTAATTAAAAAATACTCCACGGTTTTTTTGCTATACCACGGTTTTTCCCACCCGATGACGTCATACGTCATCACCAAGAGTCACTTCTCTGTCTCTTTCTCTTTCTTTCCTGTCACTATGCTTCAATCATTTTCTCATTTCTCTTTTTTTCTCCCCTTTTTTCTATCATTTCTCTCTCTCTTTCTTCCTCTCTCACACTCTCTTCCTCCCTTCTCTCTCCCCCCCTCCACTTGCCCACGAGAAGAAAAAAAGCAACCTCTGCCGGGCAGCTCCCCTTGTGCCCCCGCTTTGTGCCTGCCTCTTTTGGGGATTTTTTTTTCTTTTCTTTTTTGCGCTGGCGGCGGGAGCTGTTGGGGAGGGCTCTGCCGGGAAGGCCTCTCAGCTGCAGAGCCGAATGGGGGCGGAGGCAACAGCGGAGCCCGGCGCTGGGGCCATGCGAGGCTGTTCATCCAGGGGGGTGTGGACTGGCAAGTCGCCCTCCTTTCTCTCTCTTTCTCTCTCTTATACCACACCGGTAACAGGGAGAGAAAGAGAGAGAGCAGAGGGCACCTTGCCGGTCCACGCCCCCCTAGATGAGCGGCTCCGCATGGCCCCAGCGCCGCCCAGGCAAAGGGGAAACCCCAAGATCGCTTGCCGCTTGCCGCTTGCCGTATTGCAGCGAAGGAGGCGAAGCAAGGCTCCAAGCTGCAATACGGCAAGCGGCAAGCGATCTTGGGGTTTCCCCTTTGCCTGGGCGGCGGGAAGACCAAGGGAAGGTTCCTTCAGCCGCCCAACACCTGATCCGCTCCGCAGCGCGGCAGCAGCGAGGAGCCGAAGATGGGGTTTCCCCTTTGCCTTTACCCCATCTTCGGCTCCTCGCTGCTTCCGCGCTGCGGAGCAGATCAGCTGTTGGGCGGCTGAAGGAACCTTCCCTTGGTCTTCCCCGCCGCCCACACGCAAACTCCACCATCTGCGCATCTGCGGCCATGAAAAAAATGGCGCGCATGCGTAGATGGTGTTTTTTACTTCCGAACCACTATAACGCGGAAATCGATTAGCGCGGGAGGTCTTGGAACGTAACCCCCGCGCTAATCGAGAGATCACTGTATCCCATTTTCCTTTTAATGTTCACCTCCTCTCAACTGATTTTAATGATAACCTATGACACTCTTATTTAGTTATTTGCATACATTGTTTCAATGTATTGTTTGTAGCTTACTGGCACTATTTTGACTGCTAACACTATAACAAATTTTACAGGGTATCCTTGACTTACAACCATTCATTTAGCATTTGTCTGAAATTTACAAAAGCACTGGAAAAAAGTGGTTTATAGCCAGTTCCTGCACTTAATAACTATCATAGGAAATCCCGCCAAGTCACATGATCAAAATTCAGGTGCTTGGCAACCAGAGTGTATTTACAACAGTTGTAGCATCACAAGATCACATGATTGCCATATGCAACTTTCCCTGCTGGCTTCCGACAAGCAAAGTTTATGGGAGGAAGCCAGATTCACTTAACAACTGCATGATTCATTTACCTGCAGTGATTCACTTAATAACCATGGCCAAAAAAAGCTTGTAAAATTGGGTGTGTTTCACTTAACAAACAACTTGTTTATCAATAGAAATTCTGGTCCTAATTGTAGTTGTAAACTGATCTGTACTATTTTTAAGAATATAAATAACTGCAATGTTATCTTCAGAATGAAAGAAGTATTCATTACTTGAGATTCATGAAAAACAAGAACATGTAACAGATGCCTAAAATCCCCTTCTATCACAATATGTAAACACTATTTTGACAAAACTATGTATAAAGTAATACAGATTTGGACTATGATATAGACTACTTTGAAACAGTTTTTAAAAGTTGTGATTGAAGAAGATGCTGCTAACTGAGCAAAATTAAGTCACTGTCCATTCTGCCCAAACCCCTTTTAAAGGACTTTATGCACAACTGCAATGCAAAGCTGCAATTTAGCATTCAATATCCATTTCCACACACATTTCTCATTCTTCCCTTACAGTAAATAACAGATTTCTATAGATATGGCTGAAAGCCAGAGCAGGATATATAATTTCATTCTTACTATAAAACTTTTTAATTTATCTGAATCTGTGCTGCAAAGTATAAACATATAGACATTTATGGAAATGCACATTCACTACAATAAACATAAGAGGACCCTAAAATGTGATGTTACTTTTTAGTTTCTGAATAGTTTTTAACATGTGGGAGGTAAGTGAGAAGTAAGTGGTGAGTAGCTTAATAGAATCGAAGGCTGTCAGTCTCAAGCAGAATCAGCTTGGAGGTGCCCAGCAGGGAAGCCAATTGGAACCTGTGAAATAGTACGGTCCAGTCTTTTGAATTCTGGATTCTGAGAGAATAATGGAAGGTGATAAGGTATTGGGACACGCATAACGTATCTGAATTGACAGCAAAGGAAGATACAGTAAGAGACACAGTGGGGAGGACTGGAAAGATGGATGGATTGATTGATTGATTGATTGATTGATTTTATTTGACTTCTCTGCCACCCAATCCGTTTTACAAAATAATATAATAAATGCAAAAAGATACAAGCAATAAAAAGAAGTCGAATATAATATCTAAAACTAAACCCCGTAATAGACCTAGTGCCTCATTTCTAGTGGAATGTTACTCAATGCTGGCATAGAGGATCCTCAATGGGTCTGGACTCCAGTAATTTTAATAATTCATCCAGAATCTTGAGAAAACTGACATGATGTGTCTAACTTAAGGTCCTAGAACAGAGGAGGGTTGTTCCCCTCTCTGAAAATGCCCACTATGGTTTTCAGCTATAGTATTACCATGGCCAGGACCAGGAGTAGTGGAATGGCTATTGTCATGAAATAAGTTGTGATTTTCATGTTGTTTACTATAACTTCAAGGGAAAGGAATCACCGGTAGTAAAAAAAATAATCAACAAATCTCAAATGACCAAAAGATTAAAAGTATCACATATAGGTAGTAATTGTTTAGCAACTATTCAAAGTTATAGTGGCTCCAAATGAAGGGACCTATGACCAATCTATGAAGGTATAGTTGTTACAGTGTCCCCAGTCATGTGATCAAAATTGGGCACTTGGAAACCTGCTTTGCACTTATGACCACAGGAGCACTTCACCCGCCTAGCTTTTCCTCGGTCTATGA
This sequence comes from Erythrolamprus reginae, assembly GCF_031021105.1. NCBI lineage: Eukaryota > Metazoa > Chordata > Lepidosauria > Squamata > Dipsadidae > Erythrolamprus > Erythrolamprus reginae. The sequence goes on along the minus strand of NC_091951.1, from coordinate 264,352,382 downwards.
CCTTTTGGCTCACTGCATTCCGTAGCTCCTGATGTTCTAGCTGATCTTCACTGTCTTCTTTCTCCTGCCTCTGTCCAAGCATGCACAATGTGGCCTTTATAGCATTTGTTGGCCAGACAAGGTTTTCTTCCCTGGGTTATACATGGCAGTCTTGAGTCCTCAGAAAAATGACCTCACATAGCCACCAACTGTCTCACAAAGAACCAAGCCAGGCACACCTCATCAGTAACAATAGCAAGAAACTAATAATGAGTCAGCTAGGGTGGCAGAGCTTAGGTTGGCAGGGGTGTGCAGTGACAACAGCTGGGACTCCGCTGGGCTGGCTACAACTTCATGGGGTATCCAGAAGTCTCTCTGCACCCTGTAGGGCTGAGTTTTATATTGCAGCTGATGGGCTTATTACAGTCCCAGAGCTGTGGTGTGACAAAAAGTTCTTCTCCATGATTGCTGTTATATTGGGCTGGAACTAGACTTCACAGTGTGGCTCACATGAGCCCCGGATCTACAGTGCACCATATAAGCCCTGAGTTGCAGCATATTCTTTCTCTGATTTCTTTGCATTTGCACCTATGCACTCTATATATTTTCCCCAGCCTCTCTGAGTCCGCAATGCACTGCAGCAGCCTCCCAACTTGCACGCAGCCTGCATTGGGCCTCCGCCATCCCTCTGCGGTACTCCCAAACTCCTTAACTTGATCTTCCTCTTCTTCCCACTTAACAAATCAAACATCTGGCCGTTACAATGGACTGCTGGGATTGTCATTGCTAAGCAATGCTATCATGGGTCATTGCACTTTACAACTACATCACTTAGTGATAGAAATAACCATCCCAATTATGGTCATAAGTGGAAGGACTGTCTGTAGCTGACATATAGCCAATATATTAGACTGTAGCTTTCAAGACTACTGTCCTATAGATTACAAGGGACTCCATTAGGATTGTGGAATGCTTTGGACCCCACAAATGTTGTAAACACATCCCGAATGCCAAGTGCCCAAATCACAATCATATGACTGCAGAGATGCTATGACAGCTCTAAATGTGAGGACCATTTGTAGCTCATTTTTCTAAACAACAGTTGTGTACCCTATTCACAGGCATATAAATTTATCAAATGAAGAAATAAATGCAACGAGTTCATTTAAAAAATAAAAATCGTTCCAAGTATATGAATTTAGAATTTCCCAGAAAAAGGTAATATTAAATGTTAGTATTAACGAGACTTAGTTCAAGAATAATTTTATATTTAAAAAATTATATCTCTTTTAGATTATCAGAAGGATCCGAGGATTATAGAAAGAACTATTATTAAGGAATGTAACACTATCATAACAATATGCAGTACTGAGAATACTACCTTTTAACAACTTTCCAAACAAGCATTCTTTTGTGATCTCCTCGTCTTATATTAATATCCACTTATTGTCTTTTGAAGAAACCTAACAGATGCAATTGTCAGTAAAGTTTATTTTTTACAGCAAAACCATTTAATAATGCCAGGTCTTACAGCATTTTCAAACAGTCACCACAATTTCCCCTTTATGACAGCATAAAGTGCTCAACCTGCTTGGCAAAACAGAGAGGAAGCCCCCACCCACCCACCCGCCTTCAAATTTGTGTTTTATAAACTATACACCATAAGAAGTAGCAATAAAGTTTATTACAGACCTAAAGTATCTACATAAACCCAGTTAATTGAAAAGTGGGTGGAGAAGACTGCCAAATTAAATGTTTACATTAGCACAGCTGTATTGTAAAAACATTCTGCCCCCTGTGCTTTGTAATTATAAGATATTTCTGGACTGTGTATCTCTACAAGTTTATCTCTACTGCCAAGAGTATTTTGGCACAGAGCGTCTTCAATTTTTGGCAGCCAGTGTGGTTTCAGCATAGTCTGTATCTAAAATGGCTGCCAAGCAGTTATCCTGAAATGTCGTCAACCTGGTATGTCATCTTAGGTGAAGGGCAAAAGCCAAGCTATTTTTTAAAAAGCTGTCTAGTTGTATTGAATCTCTATCAGAGGATTTGGTTACTAAGGAAAAGAAAGTACACTATATTATACCATATTGTGAATATGTATTCAAAAGTGGCAGAATATGAATAATGTCCTAAAGAAATTTTATAACTGCATTGTTATGAACTAGACTACTTTGACCCCTTTATTCTCTGAAACCTACCATATCTCAGTGTTAAAACATTTATTTAATAGAAGGAACAGTTTATTTATAGCCGTTGAAGGTTTTCAGCATACACCTTAAAAGTAAAGAACTTACTAAGATTTATTGCTAAGTAAATAATATATTAGATTCCAGTTTATGAATAAACAAATCACGTGTACATATATTCCATACTTTAAGGAAGTATTAAAATCTGATTTTACAGGTCCAATTTCTTTCCAAATAAAAATAAATTACTCAATTAAAGCAGAAATCATGTAACACCTAAAAATACAAATGGATCAAACTTCCAAGCAATTATTTTTAGAATGCTATGTTCAGAAAAACATGACAAATATTTCCTGATATTTTGGCATGCAGAACTTGGATTCTTATCTAACAGCGTTTATGGACAGATACAAAGCGCTCCTGATAACTGAATTTAAACATGCCTGGGATAAACATATATCCATCCTATGATAAAATACAGGAAATAGTATAAGGGCAGGCTAGATGGACCATGAGGTCTTTTTCTGCCGTCAATCTTTTATGTTTCTATGATATTCAATGTAATACTGGATAGACAAAAAGAAACGCTACCCTACCAGGAATGTATTAAATGGTTCACCCATGGATCATTCCATGGATAGAACAGTTAGTTGGGGTGATCTTATCCAAACTGAAAATGCCCTTAGATTATGGAATGAAAATACAGCAAGGACCAATATTCATTCCAGGCAGAAATGTAGGGAGGAGACATAAGAGGAGGAATAAAAGCCAAAGGCACTGGCAACAGCTAAATGGAGACACGAAAGAAGGGAGTATGAAAATGCTGGTGCATTATACAGAATAGAGACACGGGGAAATGAAGGGAGGGAGGGAAATGGGGTGGGGGAAGGAAAACCAGAAACAACAAAACCTGAAATGTGGCTTATTTGGATTTATTCACCATGTTTTAGGTTCCAAAAGAAAGTTTCTGTTTTGCACAGATCAATCTTATAGCACAGGGGTCCACAGTCTGGCAGCGGTTCACAGCACACCGGAAACCAGGCCGCACAAAAGAGTTAAGTCCTAATTCACAGACATGAGAAATGCAGGCAGCGCGTACGTATGCCTCCTCTGGCCCATAGAAAAACCTTGCTCTATGGAACCGCTGCCTAAAGAATTTTGAGAGGGCACTGCTGTAGCATATGTAGATTGGATGGTATTATTATAAATGGTAATTATGGTTTTTATAATGTACCTCATATTTCAAGATTGATATTTCTTCAACCGTAGTATACTTTGAGATACAGAAGCCACCTTCACCTTCATCATGGATTCCTATTCCAAGCCATCATAACCAAAGTGAAATCTGGAAATTGCCACAGGTTTGCAAACACCAATAAGGCAGTGAAGGGCTTCCAAAATGTTTACTATCACTCCATGGGCATGGCTTATGCAGGACGCCCTGCATTTTCTTTCAACATCTTTCAGTGCAAATTGGGTGCTTGGGGTGGAGCTCCATTTTTGTTACCCCACTGCCTTTTCCCCCCATCCAGGCAGTAGCCCACCCCTGCAATAAGGGTAAAAATGCTGCCAAATAAAAATAAAAATCCCTGTTTTGAAACCTAGAAAACTCTGGGTGACCAAGAAAGACGGAACTTAAATTGCTAAGCTGCATTAACTTCATTTTTAATATGACTTTTTAAAATGGGATTCTCAGGTGCCATACAGTTTACTTCCAATCTTGTGTAGATCAAAGATAAGACAAAAAAGAAGTGGTTAAAACAGTTGAAAGCAGAATATTTGTGCATTCTAGACAATTTTATATATAAAAGGACTTTAACCGCACCTTCCCCCATTTAGTTAATAATCAAATTGAAAGTCACAGAGCGATTAAATTTCAGTGTCATTGTAAATAAAACGACTGATGACCCAGAGTTAAAATTTCAGATTCAGGATTTGGATGTCCCTAGATTCCTTCTAGTTGTCTGTCATTAACCTTTAATAAACTTTCTTTTTCGTCCTCTTCCCCACCCCTAAAATATAACCAATCAAATGCTTAGCTTCACTAGCACCTTATCAGCTAGATATAAGAAGTAACTTTTGCTTTCTCATTGTCACCCACCAAAAATACATTTTGCAATCAGTCTTCATATGTCAGCTAATAAAAAGTGTTAACAATTTCAGTATCAAATCTTTTTAGTTGCATTCATTAAGAACATTTCAAGATTATTTCCAATTTAGAAACCTTAAACTGATTACATATTTATGAATAACAGCCTTTTACTGTAGGTTTGTAGATATGTTTTCCCTCTTCTGTAATCTACTTTTAGAAGTCTGGGAAATGGAGAACAAAAATTGTATTTTATTTCCTGACATGAGGAAATCTTCTAAAACATGAGGAAGATTCTATTAGATGTATTGGTATTTTACATTTCACATACCAATTTGGCTAAACTTACCTAGTTGGTTTTTTTTAATGTTGCATTTATTTTTTTTATATTTCAAATTTTACTTGTCTGTTTGCTAAAGAAAAAACTGATTAACTTTTTGTAAACTTTAAAAACCTGCTGATATGCCCTCCCAGCATATCGCTTACATATAACAACTAAAATCTTCCAAATATTCATAGTTAAATAAACAAGGTCACACGCTAATCATTTTAATTATATTTCTGCTTTAGTGCCAAAAATATCATCGTCCATTTTTAAGAAAAAATAATTTGAGGGGGGGAAAAGAATTGGTTGAGGAAAAGTATCCACTTTCTTAAAGTGGAAATAGCATGCATCTCCGTGTCAAGCATTTGATATATAATAAAATTATTTCTTTCACATAAGAAAAATATAATTTCTTTTACTTCCTTTTTAGGCTACCTAAATGAAATATTCCTAGTAATTTAACTCAATAAAAACAAAATATTCCAAAGAAATGGCTTAAATAAAATCTGACCTTATTTATTCAAAGGCAAAAGGGCACGATTAACATACAGTAGATAAAGTTTATCACACAAACACATATTCAAGCACACTAAATCTTTCATCATCCTTAGCTTCATTAATTTAACCCAGGAGAGTTTAATGAATTATGATACGCAAACAAGAAGGATTTCTGATAAAATCTACTACTTTCTTTGGAATAGAGTTATCATCTCTGACAATTTCTTGTTGATTGTATTCTTCTGTCCTTTGGTACCAGTTTGGAAAAGAAACTTCCCTAATAAAAATGTTACAAATCGCAATGAGATTGTCAGCCAAAAATCTAAAAATAGAACCAGTTGGTTTCTCCCTTACTTCTACAGTTGATCAACTTCAAGGCAGCTGTAGTGATATTGCACTAATTCATGGCTGATCAAAATACTTTGAGTATCGCAGTAGATAGTCGTCGACTTACAAAAGTTTATTTAGTGACCATTAAAAGTTACAATGGCTCTGAAAAAAGTGACTTGTAGCCATTTTTCACATTTATGACCGTTGCAGCATCCCCATAGTCATGTGATCAAAATTTGGAAGCATGGCAACTGATTCATATTTATGAAGATTGCCTTTTGGACCTACAACTAAGCAAAATCAATGAGGAAGCCAGATTCACTTATCAACCATGTTACTAACTTAACAATTGTAGCAACTCAATTAACAACTGTAGCAAGAATGGTCGTAAATTGGGGTAAAATTCACTTAACAAATGTTTTACTTAGCAACATAAATTTGGGGTTCAAATGCAGTCATAAGCCAAGGTCTATATGTTCAGTGGTGGGATTCAACCGGTTTAATAATCGGTTCCCTGAGCATCTGCTTTGTGTGCACATGCTCGCTTTACATGCATTGCATTTATTTATTTATTTTTATTTATTTATTTTTATTTATTTATTTATTTTATTTTATTTTTTATTTTGTCCAATACACAATGAGGGTTTTAGTGGGTATATATCTATATACACATAGTAAAATACATGATGAAGGTTATAAAGGAGATACTCATAGTAAAATATATCTAAGAAAGAATAGAAAAGAAGATATAGTAATAGAACATATCAATGAAAAAATAGAAGAAGAGATATAGGAATAGAAGAAAGGTATAGGAGATATAGGAGAGCAATAGGACAGGGGACGGAAGGCACTCTAGTGCACTTGTACTCGCCCCTTACTGACCTCTTAGGAATCTGGGTAGGTCAACCGTAGATAATCTAAGGGTAAAGTGTTGGGGGTTTGGGGATGACACTATGGAGTCCGGTAATGAGTTCCACGCTTCGACAACTTGGTTACTGAAGTCATATTTTTTACAGTAAAGTTTGGTTAATATTAAGTTTAAATCTGTTGTGTGCAGCCCCGGGGAGAAAAACAGCTGAGGCTCTGCTACGACTATCACTGGGCTTCAAAGGAAATATAAGTCAGTATAATGTAGGGGCAGGCGGCCAGGCCCATTTGATCGACGGAGCGAACCAGTTCACTTTCAGCTGATTGTCGGATCTAGGGGTTCATCAGAACCGGACGAACCAGTAGAATCCCACCCTTGAATGTATTCATGAGGAAGCAAAAAAGACAACAAGCTGATATTACACAAGTAAATTATTTGTTTACTTTCAAGAAGAATTATTTTTAAAAGCATTATTATATATATTTGCTATCATCTAATATTACTTCTAAATGAAGCCAACTTGTCCTTTACACACAGTATGTGCTTTTTTTCTTCTTCATTTGTCAAGAGTAAATATTTCCCAATTCTAAAATCATTCTTCTCACATTCTAAGAGCATGGGCACTTCCATCAACAAAAGAGAGTGATTTCAGAGGAATTTGTTTAGTTTAAGCAACCTTAAATATTATAAAAAACAAAATAAGCAAAAGCCGGTGTTCATTGCACACATATTAAAAGGGATAATCTCAACAGCTATATCAGTGTTATTTTTTTAAATTGCAACTGTTATTTTAATATACATATCAATAATTATGGAGAAAAACCTCCACACAATGATGTCATCTCATTATCAGATAAAAAGGAGTTCTAATGTATTCTCCATGGTGGATGGAGCTAGCATTCAGAATGGGTTGTCCTTGTCCAACCAGAGTGAGGACTGAACCTGTCAATCAACTTGAAGCTTCATCCACCATCTTGGCCCAGCTTTAACTCAGTCCTCAGAGAGGACAGATGTGGTCAATTTTCGCCCATTCTGAATTGACCAGGTAACACCTACAAATTGACTGAATCCTCTACTGATTTCTGTCTACAGTGAGGTGTCTGTCAGCTCCTGCTTGCAATTTCAAATCTCAAGAGTACCCCTTTTGTTAGCAGAAGCCTCCATTAGCAGCCATAATTCCGGGACATCTGTGGGGCCTGCTTCAGATTCCTTTGATCCGGCCATCCTGCAGATGATCATCATGGATGCAGTGCAGTAGGGCCTTGCAGGCTTCTAACACAGGGACAGTCAACCTTCTCGTTTCCATGAAAGTTCCTCCCGTGACTGGCCTCAAGGTGATTCGACTATCGCTCATCATAGATCTTATAGCCCAATCAATATTCAGATGAGTCAGACGAAGGCAACCGTTACATTACGCAGGAGGTTGAGGAGCAGAGAGAACTTGAACTCTCAAATTCATTCCATACAATAGGACTAAGACCTGCCCCTGTATCTCTGTCTGCATTGCCCAATAAGAGTCCAGGTCCATCCGACTTTATCCGATAGAAACTGCGCAAACTCCTCAGCTCTATCCTGCAGAGGTTCCTCCGTGTCCCCTACATTAAAGAGGAAATGAGTCACCCTAAATAGGGCGACTGGGGCAAATCAGTAGATGCAATAAGTGCAGAAAAATGTGAACATTTTGCTGCCTGTATCGCCACTAAATAAATCCTAATAAAGGCTCTTGAAAGTGTTCGGTCAGACTCTGACTTACTGGTCCTCCAGTGTCGCTCTAGACATCTCTTCTGTCGCTTCATCTCCCAGAGCTCCTCGGTAAACGAGGGAGCTTTCCTGGATCCATCGCCATGGAAAAGTCGCAATCAGGTCCAGGGCCCCCGATGCCGTCCAATTCCAAGCAGCCACCAAGGACTCAGACGGATTGAGGACTAGGGAGTCTAGTATCACCCCAAGCTCCTTCTGAAACACTTCAGGGTCCATTAGACATCAGGGGCGGAACCACTTAATTGGCTCCGCCTTCCTGTAGTGGGGGTGTAGCATCCTAAGTCTAACCTCAGCAGGAAATGATCTGACCATGACAAGGGAAAATAATCTATACCCCTTCATTCCAGATCATTTCTCCACTGCTCCAAAAGGAATACCAGGTCAAGTGTGTGTGACCCCCTATGAGTCGGACCCTGAACTACTTGGGTCAGGTCCATTGTTGTCATGGAAGCCATGAACTCCTTAGCTGCATCCAGGGGATCGCCCAGCACCATGAGCCTGAGGAATTCCACCACCAACCCGGCTACTGCCTCTAGCAGCACAGGCAGGGCTGTTGTAATGCAGCTGGGAGGCAGATATGTTAACAACAAGCCCAAATGAACCCGAGTTCAAGAGAAGGGAGTCACACCCAACAATCTTTGGGGCAGGGATCCTACAAGGACAAAGACTTTTCCGGGCAATGACTGCCACTCCACCATCCCTTTTCCTGGAGTTGTGGCTGATGTAAAACCTGAAACTTGTCCAAGCAGATCTCTGAGAGGGAAACACCCCCCTCTTGACCCAGCCAGGTCTCAGTTATGCATGCCAGGTGAGCCTCCTCCTCGAGAATTAAGTCCTGAAGACTTTGTTGGCAATACACCTGGCATTAAGCAACAGCAGCCTGACGCCAGGGCCCTGACATCACAAGTCATCAGGTATGTGAGAGGGACCAGAATAATTAATCACTTTGAAACAGCGAGTCCTAGTTTCCTGAGAGCGGCCTACCCCTTTCTCGACATATCTACCTCTCCCAGTTATAACCGTAATATTCCATCTCTCAAACACCCTAGAGATTCCCTCCCTCACATCTACGACCATCCTCCTTCCCGGCAGGCCAGGCTCCCCACTCATACCAAGCTGAGGATTATATCTAAGTCCTCATCTGCTTCCTTTTGCGTCCAACTGCAATAGACACAGTTACAATAGGGACAGCAGTTTTCAGATGGTCTCCAGGACTATTCCTGATATTTGACAGTCTTGTATGTCTGGCCACGTCGGGTCTGTTTTTTCTTTGGCTTCATCAAAGCTGGGCCAAGATGGCAGACAGAGCTTCAACCTGATTGACAGACTCAGTCCTCACTCTGATTGGATGAGGACAGTCCATTCTGAATGCTAGCTCCACCTCACAAGTAAGAGTCATATCAGGTAAGACCAATGCCCCATTTCAATAATTAAGCAGAAGCCAGATGTACAGCAAGTGCCACTTATGTGGTCATGTTGCAATTAAATGTACAGTAGAGTCTCGATTATCTAATATAAATGGGCGGGCTGATAGTAGGATAGATGAAAATGTCAGATAATCCGGACAGTCTGAGAAAAGCCTTGAAATCACTATGAATTGCAAACGTATTGAAGTTTTATTTATTCTTCCTTTTCATTACAATGTTTGGGGGCACGTTTGGGGCTTTGCACATCACCTTCCCCATCGCAGCTGCTATGTTTGGGGGCATGTCTGGGGGCACAGAAATGCCTACAGCCATGCCCCCAAGCAGTGTCAGATAATCCAGAATGTCGGATGACTGAAGGACGGATAATCAAGACTCTACTGTAATTGGGGGGGGGGGAGTTACTTTACATCTGTATAACACAAATTTAAAAGACTATGCCAACATATGGGTCTTAAAGTGATAATTTTCAACTTTTAAAAAACAAAGTCATAAGCTGACCTGTAAATTAAATGTATCAGTGACTAAGAACACTAAACATCTAGTAGAATGCAATATGGCTTTAATTGTACACACATATTTTTATTCAATTAAAAATGAATAATGAAATTAAATCCCACATGATGGTGTCCCAATCTCATAATATATTAATAAAGTTTCTTAAAAGCTTTGGCAGGGGGCCAGCACAGCCCATTAAGTCCTTGCAAGTTGTAAAAAGAAGTAAGTCATTTCAGGCTGCTTTGTGGTTTTGAATGAAACAGCAGGCAGCCTGTATGGAAACGTCACTTTGGATAGGACATTGGTAATGGATGCTTTGCTCAATCAAAGCAGTATGGGGATAAGTTAATGCACTGAATCACAATTTAAACCCTAACGCCTTGCAAAACTAATTTAGTTAAAAGTGGAAGGTAAATGGCAAAAGATACCAAGTAATAAAGACCTCCTTATTTTGCTAATAAGCTGTCACAGTGCTTCTGGGTTAACTTGTTCAATGTGAAAACTAAAACTTATACATTTTCAACTATTATAAATTGAAATATTAGAGCTACTGAAGCTACATTAAGCCTATTCTAAATGTAAAATATCTTTTATTAAAAAGGAAATTAATTCTACTTTTTATTATTGTACCATTTATAAGGTGATCAATAATTTCAAAAATTGGTGACTACCTTACATTTATTTGCCTAACAATTTGAATTAAAATGCCAAATTTTCACTTAAGCTTTAAATGCAATCTGGTTTGTCCTATTAGCTTTATGAAGTTACAAATGCTTTATGATGTTAAAAGCTTATTGTTTATCAGAACAGCTTACCTTTTATAATCTGGATGTAAAAATAATTCAGTTAACTTATATAAATGTTTTAAGATGTTCCATCAGAACAAATTCAATACACAAAAATTGTATCCCCAACTCTGTTCTCTTTGCAATGGCTCTCTCCACTTGCCCCTGATTTTTCTGAGAAGCAGGAATATAAAGCGGTTTGTTGTACAGGAGGAATATCAAATGGACACAGTGTCTGATAGTGGACCAAGAGAGAGGCTCTGACAAATTATCAATTACCCCAGACACTATATATTTTAGTTCGTATTAAATGTCCCCTTGTCCTTGGCAGCTAACCTTTTTCTTCTCCTTTTTTCTTAAAATATTTTTTACTTTGGAAAACGTTTAGATTATCTTGCAATTGTCAATATTTGTCTGACATGCTTGATTACATAAAAACGGGCACTACAAGTCCCTATTAGTACTTACAAATAACATTTATATAATTTGTGTCAATTGTATTAATACATTTTATTTTCAAATGTATTTATACAATTGACACAAATTATATAAATGTTATGTAATTTGTAACATATCACCTACTTCAATACTGCTGTAACTTTGCACAACCATTCAAATCAGAATACGCACACTGCAAATCAGTGCAAGTTCATTATTAAATATCAGCCCACTGCAATAAGGCAGGAATGCAAAAAATAGAATCTGGTATCAATATTATTACAATCCTTAGAGACCAGACTGGATTTATAAAATATTTGTCCTCTTTTCTTTCCCTTCTTTGGGGCTGGGGGGCTGTTGAGGAATTTAAGAAAGCATCCTGTAATAAGGGATTAACAAGTTCCCTGAAGATGGGCTCCAATACAAGCCTGAAAGCTCAGAAGACAAAACCTCAGGTCCCAGTGACTGACCCAAATTAGATCCTGCAACATTATCCTGGGACATGTATATTTAGCTTCATTCGTAAATTATCATAGACTTTGTCAGCAACATGTCTTCACCAAGCTGTATACAACAGAAGTAAAGCAGAAGAAACACATAAGCATGTTTCCTTCATGCTTCTAAAAAATTGAAAAAAAGATGCCACTGTTTTAATAAATCAACTTATTCAACATGGCTCTTCAATATTACTTTGAAAGCAAACACATTTTCTCCTAGAGGTGACCCCCAAATAGCTCTAGAAGGGACCAAAAATAAACACTGGGGCCAAAATTAAAAAGTTTTTTCTTTCTCCTTTTTTTTTGGTGTAGATCTTACGGTAGCCATACAAATCCAATAAATAATACTAATAATGAAAATGATAATGATAATGATGATGACGACGATGACGACGACAACAACAACAATAATAATAATAAAATCTCAGTTGTGTACTGTAGTCTTTGTGTTGAATGTTGTCAATAGAACTAAGCTTTGTCATTCTTACTACCAGTAGATAAAATATTTTAAATGGGTGTTCATCCTTGCTGATCTAGGACAGGAAATTCACTACCAATTTTGAAAATCCTGATCTTGCAGCTCCAAATTCTTTTTTTAAAAAATTATCCACAAGAGCCCTTCTCATCTTGGACTGTATTGTTTCAGTGTAAATTAAAGCTGTTCACTGCAAGAACAGAATATACCTAACATCCTGATTTATAGTTGCATGTGGAAACAGAGCATCTTTCAACATTGAAGTCTTCTGCATTTTATGGGCATTACCAACAGCCTGTATTCACCAACTATACCATTTTAAATGATTAATTAAATGATATGGACATTTGCCGGCACTTGAGAAAGGATTAGCAACATATCAGTTTTATCAATGCTGGTTTCTTGTTGATGCACAATTGTTTGCTCATGGGCACACAAACTACTCATCTTTGCATCTTGGGGTGTGAATGAAGACATTCAGATTGGAATCCAAATTTTCATGGGTGAGGTTCATCAAAATGTAGTAGCAAAACATAACACAGAAAAACTCAACTTTCAACTATGTCATTCCAATGATTATGGAATGCAGATTTCCCACAATCGCCACAAAAAAGGACTGTGGTTATGCAGCATTTTGTACCAAATGTGAAAAGCAATTGCACATGGAAATAATGGCAGTTAGCTATCCACAGCTGATAACTGCCCTATAAGCATCTCTAACTGACACACTTACAACATCAATGAAATAAGGAAAAGGAAGGAGTAGTTCATTGCTGTCTCTCTGTGTTATATTAAATAGTGGAGGTACTGTAATGTCTGAACAAGGTTAAGGATACAATGCTTTTCAAAATCTCTTCATCAAGCAGAGATTGATTTACCCTATTATAGAAATGCAAAAATTAATTCAAACTTTAGTCCAAAGTGTTTTCCATCTTCCTTTTTTTTTAAAGAACTGCATCAGGGTGTTATCTAAAGAATGACTGATGATAATGGAATACAGCTAATTATATGCTTTATGACAAGAGGTGTAAAGGTGCACACTAGAGCATTATATGTATAAAAGCAGGGTAACTAAACTGACAACTTAATCTCTTGCACATTAATAAGCTGTACTTTAGAAGGTGCCAGATCTTCCATTCTGGTTAACAAAACACTATTCTATTTCCACTGAGACAAAGAACTGAATTAACAAAGGCAAAATGCTATTTTTTCCCCCTTTTCCTCATCTTTAAATATAGTATTGTAGGAATATAATGTCTTTTTGAACACCAAATGTGTCAAGCTTTATTTTATTTTATTTTGCTTGCAAAGATGTGTCATAACATAATCAGGCAGTCAATTGTGAAACTAAAATTGTAAGAGCCACTCCAGTGAGACACCATTTTCTAGAGTGTAATTTTTAAAAAAGTAGCTCAGATTAAGGAAGACATTCATCAACACACACACAGTACTGAATTTAATTTAACAATAGAAACTCCTTTACATACAGTGAAGTGAAGATAGTAATGTTTGGGCTTGGCTGAACTTTATTGTTCAAGGGCCACTTACAAAATATAATGAATCTGTAACAAAGCATCTTCTTAGAGATTAAGGATGCTGCAATTCTGAAAAGCCAGTACATCCTAAACCAGTACTTAATTCCAAGTATTAACTTGTAAAAAAAACATGTACAGGAAGTCCTCATTTAATGACCTAATTGGGAGCAGAATTTCCTTCACTAGGCAATGAAGTCATTACATAAAACGTCATGACCTACCTATCTCCTCCCCCACTCATCTCTTTCTTTTTGGAGACCCGGCAGTCCACTTTATGTTCGGAAACTTCAGATCGTGCAGAATGCAGCTGCGAGAGCAATTATGGGCTTTCCCAAATATGCCCATGTTACACCAACACTCCGCAGTCTGCATTGGTTGCCGATCAGTTTCCGGTCACAATTCAAAGTGTTGGTTATGACGTATAAAGCCCTTCATGGCACCGGACCAGATTATCTTAGGGACCGCCTTCTGCTGCACGAATCCCAGCGACCTGTTAGGTCCCACAGAGTGGATCTTCTCCGGGTCCCGTCAACTAAACAATGTCGTTTGGCGGGACCCAGGGGAAGAGCCTTCTCTGTGGCGGCCCCGGCCCTCTGGAACCAACTCCCCCCAAAGATTAGAATTGCCCCCACCCTCCATGCCTTTCGTAAGCTACTTAAAACCCACCTCTGCCGTCAGGCATGGGGGAATTGAGATCCTCTTTCCCCCTAGGCCTTTACAATTTTATGCATGGTATGTATGTATGTATGTATGTATGTATGTATGTATGTATGTATGTACGTACGTATGTATGTATGTTTGGTTTTTATATTAATGGGTTTTTAATCGTTTTTAGTATTGAATTACTATTGTACACTGTTTTATTGTTGCTGTTAGCCGCCCCGAGTCTCCGGAGAGGGGCGGCATACAAATCCAATAAATAAATAAAATAAAATAAATAGCCAACTGACCTTTGCCATCTTCCTCTTCCCACTGACACAAAACATGTCCAGCCATGTGAGGAAGGTAAGGCATTACTAGGCCAGCCAGCTGCCTTGCAAAACATTAGGTTAGTGAGTGAATGTCAGCTGGAAGACGATTCGGAAGAGTAGCCCAGTGGGGAGAACAGGCAAAGGGGTAGAGATGAACTGGGTGGGGACTAATGCACTCCCTGTAATCACAAATACAGATAATAAATGCAGAGACCAAATTTTAATCACTTGACTGTGGCTGTGGGGGCTCTGCATCGGTAGTAACTTCAAGAACCGATCATGTTTATGTATGGTATGTTGTGTGCATGTTTTTTTAAACTACGGGTTTTTAGCTTTCTAATTATTGAATTTGTATTATATATTGTTTTCTGTTACTGTTGTGAACCGCCCCGAGTCTGCGGAAAAGGGCGGCATACAAATCAATCAATCAATCAAATAAACAAACAAACAAACAAACAAACACAATTTTTTCAGCACCACTGTAACTTTGAACAGTTGCTAAATCATCATTAAGTCAGGACTACCTTTCATTTTGGAATGTAGGGTGTAAGTTTTCAGTACAAAAAGGAATGCCTTATATACAGAGAACCATCAAGTTTGCAGAATAAAATATTGTTTACGGTTCTAATCAGTCAGTTATTCTCTTTTCCAAGATACTGTACATCTTTCTCCAAATATTGGATGGGCTTCATCTCAATGAGTTTTGCCCCTCCCATTCTCAGAATACTACCACCACCTCCAATTGTGGGTTGCTCCTGGTTCAGTGAACCAGTAGCAGCGGGAGGCTCTGTCCACCCGCTGGACACTGGTAGCGATGGGATTTACAACCCACTACTCCCCCCCCCCCAAACAGCTGTGTTTCTTCCCTCTTTATGTAGAAAGCACAATTTTCACTACCTGAAGAAGCTTAGAAACAGGGAATGAGATACAGTGATATCTTATCTTACAAACCTCTCGTCATACAAACTTTTCAAGATACAAACCCGGGGTTTAAGATTTTTTTTGCCTTTTCTTCCAAACTACTGTATTTTCACCTTACAAGCCCAAGCCGCCACCACTGGGATGCCCCTCCTCCAGACTTTTGTTGCCAGCAAAGCGCCCGTTTTTGCGCTGCTGGGATTCTCCTGAGGCTCCCCTCCATGGGAAACACCACCTCCGGACTTCTGTGTTTTTGCAATGCTGCAGGGGAATCCCAGCAGCGCAAAAACAGGCACTTCACTGGCAACGGAAGTCCGGAGGTGGGGTTTCCCAGCGAGGGGAGCCTCAGTGAAATCGCAGCATCACAAAAACACGGAAGTCCAGAGGTGGGGTTTGGAGGACTTCCGTGTTTTTGCGATGCTGCAATTTCGCTGAGGCTCCCCTCGCTGGGAAACCCCACCTCTGGACTTCTGTTGCCAGCAAAGCACCCTTTTTTGCGCTGCTGGGATTCCTCTGCTGGGATTCCCCTGCAGCATCACAAAAACATGGAAGTCTGAAGGTGGGTTTCCCAGGGAGGGGAGCCTCAGGGGAATCCCAGCAGTGCAAAAACGGGCACTTCGGCTGGCAAAAGGAGTGAGTTTTGGGCTTGCACGCATTAATCACTTTTCCATTGATTCCTATGGGAAACATTTTTTCGTCTTACAAACTTTTCACCTTACAAACTTCATCCCGGAACCAATTACATTCGTAAGACGAGGTATCACTGTACTTACACCTTCTGCATTAAATAGTACCGACACCAATAAAGAAAACTGGTTACTTCAAGTCAAATACTTTAATGCTACTCTTATTTACAATTTGAACAAATATGGAATACTACAGAAGGATCTGAGGGTAAAAAAAGGCAGCTATGGGGTAAGACTCATATGTTTAATAGAGAGTATTTGACATCAGGAGTTTACTTGTTAAAATGTTGAGGTCTGTCTGTCTGTCTGTCCTACATATTAGTCCCAAGACATGCTTGAAACTTGATGTGTACCATTCTGATATGGAACTATTCTCTATAAAAGAGGATAAATCTTACTGAATTTCCAGAATAATCTGCTATTCTCTTAAAACATTGTATTCTGAGTCCTACCTCCACCTTTCTAATTATTTTAAAAGTCAGCAAATTGCTGCCATATTCACAAACGCACACTAAAAGTGATGTGACATGTTGTTTACCATTTACAAGTAAAATATAAAGGTAAAAAACAATTAGTAAATAGTATTTGGTAATCAATAAAGAGCCAAAGCATTTCCTTCCACAAAGGCCTGAAGTTAAGAACATGCATCCGCCGGGCAGGGTTAGTACATTTTTAAACAAAAGTAGGAAATGGCTGTATCCTAGCACTTTACTAGGACCACATGAGTCAGTACATTGGAACTTTATCCCATTCTCCACTCAAATAAAAAATGGCTGATAAACATTATCAAATATGCACATACAGATTTACCTCCAAATACTTTTCGACCCTGATCTGTCACTATTATTAAACGGTGCAGTAGCTTACTGTGGTAAAGAATCAAAAACTAGAAACATAGAAACATAGAAGTCTGACGGCAGAAAAAGACCTCGTGGTCCATCTAGTCTGCCCTTATACTATTTTCTGTATTTTATCTTAGGATGGATATATGTTTATCCCAGGCATGTTTAACTAAGAAAGTGAAAAGAAACTACAGCTAGTTCTCAACTTGTGACTGGTTGTTTAATCATCATCCTGAATTATGAGAGCCTGTAAAGAGCTTCCGGCAATATCAAAACAATGCACCACTATCCTCACAGTCACGTAAGCACAATCTGGGTGCTTGGCAACCTGCTAGTGCTTACAACCAGTTCCCAAAGACTCCATTCTCTCTCCTGACTTCCTCAAAATCAACGTGGAAGCGAGCAAGAAAGGTTGCAAGCTGACATCTTACAAACATAGAAGACTGACGGCAGAAAAAGACCTCATGGTCCATCTAGTCTGCCCTTATACTGTTACCTATATTTTATCTTACAATGGATATATGTTTATCCCAGGCATGTTTAAATTCAGTTACTGTGGATTTACCTACCACGTCTGCTGGAAGTTTGTTCCAAGGATCTACTACTCTTTCAGTAAAATAATATTTTCCCATGTTGCCTTTGATCTTTCCCCCAACTAACTTCAGATTGTGTCCCCTTGTTCTTGTGTTCACTTTCCTATTAAAAACACTTCCCTCCTGAACCTTATTTAACCCTTTAACATATTTAAATGTTTCGATCATGTCCCCCCTTTTCCTTCTGTCCTCCAGACTATACAGATTGAGTTCATTAAGTCTTTCCTGATACGTCTTCTCCCTCTCATTTTGGGGGGGTGTCTGAAACAACTGCTTGCCAACTTTGATGCGATGCAGAAATGAACCTGACAATTTAAACTTCATTTCTGCATCCTTTTGGAGTTCTCTTCCATACACGAAGGGAAGCTGAAATCCTTCAGCAGGCAGCATTTTTTTTAGCCAGCCTCACATATGAAAGAGAGCCGAAATCCAAGCAGAAAGCAGAGTCAGTGCAAGACTATGCAGTGCCTATGGGGATTAGGCGGGATTTGGCACACCCAGCATAAGCCACACATGTCTCTCTGCTCTGGGGCTGAAAATCATGCTTAGAGGTGTAACTGAGAAACATTCCCCGTACTTAATGGACACAGAATATAACCAAATGTAGAAGATAGACCTGCAGCTGCTATAAGGTCTCAAGCTATGTTCCAAAATACATGTTGAATTGCATCCAGAATCCTATTGGTAATCAACATAAAACCGAAAAATAATTCCACATTGTTAACATCTACCTGTAAACCTGCCATTGCATTTTGAACCAACTGCAGTTTCATATGGTCTTCATTGAAATCTATCATTCTGGCCATAGCAGCCATCTATTTATCCAAATCCATTATCACCTTTTCAAGAGACATCAGTGAACTAATTAAGAATTTCGATGGACAATCAGGAATTCTAACCTGCTTGGATTCAATTTTATCTGTTTCATTTCATCCAAGCTCCAACCACCTCCAGAAACTGAGACAAGGGTTCCATCATGTTATGTTCCTCTACTGAAGAGGCAGGAGACGGTTTAGTGACTTCAGCTCTTTATTGGTCATAACAAGCAAACATCAGCAAGGTCCTGCTATGGGCATGGGTTTAAATAAGGAGCCCTTTAACTCAGGAGCAAATCAGATTTTACCTGCTTGAGTTCCTGGTCAGACTGGAATGAAAAGTTCCCAGCTTCTCACATCACAGTAGTATGGCCGATAGCAAAAACACAAATAGAACCAATGGCACTTTTCTCCGACCAACAAATGACCTCTCCTGATGGTTTCACATAATAGGGCAAAAATACTGGCTCCTAGGGCACTTCACATATTTGGGGGGGGGGGGAGAACTGCTGCTGTTTCCCAATCACCACTGACTGAAAGTAGGTGAGGAATGACTGTAAACAGCATCTCCTGATCCCATCACTGGCAGGTGATCGAAAAGGCTACCCTCATCTGTAGTTTGGTATGACAAACTGTAATAGCACAAGAAGAGATGCATTACTCTCAATCTAAACGCCAAAAATGGTCATCCAGCAGAGCAATCAATGCTGTTTGCCTCATGACTAAGCTATGCAATGTCGGTTGGCGGGCTCCAGGGGAAGAGCCTTCTCTGTGGTGGCCCCAACCCTCTGGAACCAGCTCCCCCCAGAGATTATAACTGCTCCTACCCTCCTTGCCTTTCGTAAACTCCTTAAAACCCACCTTTGTCATCAGGCATGGGGGAACTGAAATATCTCCCTTGGGCCTATACAATTTATGTATGGTATGCTTGTATGTATGTCTGCTTAATAATGGGGTTTTTTAAATATCTTAAATTGTAAATTATTAGATTTGTTATGAATTGTTTTTATTGTATTGTGAGCCGCCCCAAGTCTACGGAAAGGGACAGCATACAAATCTAATAAACATAAACATAAACATATGCTAAGATACATCAATCTGACTCTTCAGAACAAGGCTACATCAAGTACCTGAAATGCAGTCATGTAACAGCTTTTTGGGAATGACGATCAGAAGTTGACATTTTATGACAGCTCGAAGTAATTTCCAGACGTTCTGGCACTGTTGTAATTTCAAATGGTGGTTAGCAACTGATCATAAGTCAAGAACTACCTGTAGCACATTAATACAATTGGAAAATCAGTCTTTCTAATGCTGAAAAAAGTAACATGCGATATTAAGTACTTTGGAGAGGCGGTTTTTCACTATGATTTTTGTTGTGGATGCCAATTAAGTTAAACAGTGTGTTCCCACTATCACTGCATTTGTTCTCCTTTCCAATTGTCTGTGCTGTCCTGTGTTCAGATACCAGGTAACCCTAACTGTGTAAATGTAACATTGATTTCTAATGACCTAGATGAGGCAACTTCAGGAAGTCCCCTCCCACAGAATAACCAAATAAAGCTTCGGTGTAGCAAGCATTTTTCCTATTTCATGGTTCTTCAGAGAAAATGGAGATGAACACAATGGAAACAGCTTCAATGCTCTGCTAAGGATGCCCCTTTCCTCTTTCTTCTTGAAGCCCTAGTTGACTGTTCTCCTGAAGAAGAATATTCAGGGGCTAAAGGCAAAAGTATCCACCTACAGTTCATCAGGAAAAGTGAGGAATTCTTGAAACAGATACAGGCAGCACCTGCAAAGCAACAATACTCTGAAGAAGCCCCAGAAGATATACAAAATCCATGTTAAAAGGACAAAGAGATGGAAGGACGTGTCAGAAAAGTCCAACCACATCTAAAAAATTCTGATGCTATGGAGCGTCAACGTAAATCCTTCTCCATTTATGATATTTCAAGAACTACTGAGTGAAAAGCATGTGATGCAAATCTCCAGTACTATGCGAGTTTATTTTGAATATATATATTAAATTTAAGTGATATATTAAAGTTAAGTTATATGCTACCAACCAGGGAAGGTCTGTTGTCTTCAGCACTACCAGTGCGCCCCCGAATCCACGCATGCACAGCAAGCAAAATCATGTGTGAGGACGCTCGCACAAGCGAGATTTTGAAGGTTTTCATTGATATTTTTACTTCTAAAAATCTATTTATTTATTCGACATCTATGCCGCCCAATCCCGAAGGACTCAAATCGGTGGCAATTGCTGAAATCTCGCTTGCATGAGCATTTTCACACAAGATTTCACTTGCTGCCGTGCACAGAAGTGAAATCTCACACGTGGGCGTGCATTGGGGGCACACAGCTGCACACGCATTGCCAAAATCGCTACCGGAACAGAGCACCTTACCGTTCCAGTAGCAGGCCTTCACTTCTACCAACCCAATAATGGCTCACAACAAAAATTAAAACATACATAGCACAACACACATAGCACAAGTATAAACAATTAAACGTCTACAGTAACTCTAAAAGAAGAAATCATCATTAAACGTCCATAGTAATAAATTAACAAATATCAACCAATAAAATTCTAATGACCATAAATTAGAATTCACACTACCAAGCCCATCTCAGTGTGGTAAATCTCAATATTAAACATCAAATATTAGTAAGACAATACTTAGTGGCAAAAGTTCCACTGGAGTAATTCATTTTATAATGTTCCCCAGTAGGCTGTCATATGAAAGGCCAGCCTGATTATTTAAAAGGAGGCTATTCCATAGTTTGAAGCGCTAACTTCCTGCTCCATGAAAGGGCCACTTGCTCTGAAACTGCTGATGGTTCTGAAACTCGGACCTTTCGGTTGCCGGTCCTGCCTACCAGAGTATGGCCTATGAGACTGATGGTAAGGACTGCCCCTGAAAATATGGCGAGGGACATTGGTCACCCTGCCTATATAGGGAAGGCATGGTCCTGCCCCTGCCTTGGTGTTGTCCAGTATAGGTTCTAGGTCAGTGATGGTGAACCTTTTTTTCCTTGGGTGCCGAAAGAGCATGGGTGTGGATTATCACACATGCATGAGTGTCCACACCCATAATTCAATGCCTAGGGAGGGCAAAAACAGTTTCCCCTGCCCCCGCCTCCCCGGAGGCCCTCTGAAGGCTGGAAATGGCCTGTTTCTCAACTTCTGGTGGACCCAGTAGGCTCGTATTTCGCCCTCCCAGGCTACAAAGGCTTCCCTAGACCCGGTGGGAGGGTAAAAAACATCCTCCCCTATCCCCCCAGAAGCTCTCTGGAAGTAAAAAACGCCCTCCCAGAGCCTCTGTGTGAACCAAAAATCAGCTGGCCGGCACACACATGCACATTGTAGCGAAGCTAGGGCAATAGCTCATGTGCCAGCAGATATGGCTCTGCGTGCCACAGGTTCACCATTACTGTTCTAGGGCCTCTCCAAACAATTGCTGCCTGTGAAGGGAGCCAATGCTAGCTTCCATTTATATTTTCAGCCTGCCAGTGCCGGAGCCATATTTATTTATTTATTTATTTATTTATTTAGATTTGTATGCCGCCCCTCTCCGCAGACTCGGGGCGGCTCACAGCATAACATAACAGTTTGTAACAAATCCAAATATAATTTAAAACATTTAAAAGAACCCCATTTTGTTAACAAGCATACACTCAAACATCCCATACATAAAATGTGCATGCCCGGGGGAGGTGTTTCAGTTCCCCCATGCCTGACGACAGAGGCGGGTTTTAAGAAGTTTACGGAAGGCAGGGAGAGTAGGGGCAGTTCTAATCTCTGGGGGGAGTTGGTTCCAGAGAGTCGGGGCCGCCACAGAGAAGGCTCTTCCCCTGGGGCCCGCCAACCGACATTGTTTAGTTGACGGGACCCGGAGAAGGCCCACTCTGTGGGACCTAATTGGTCGCTGGGAATCGTGCGGTAGAAGGCGGTCTCGGAGATATTCTGGTCCAGTGCCATGAAGGGCTTTAAAGGTCATGACCAACACTTTGAATAACAGGTGATGGGCCATGACTGTTGAGGTTATGGATCTAGATGCAAATTTGCTACATTCAGGGTAGCATCAGCTAAACCACACAGTTGCAGCCATCAATTTGTTGATGTCCTAGTGTAATTTCATCATTTCAGGGGGAATGCTCGCTTGGAGAACCAATTAAAGAATGATTGAAGTGGACATAGCGGCCTTGACACCCAGGCAGCCGCATTGTGGGCCTTGTGAAGAGCCAGTTCCGCTTTCTTATTGTCTGCCTTGAGATCATCCATGGCATCAGTAGACAGGAGGGCAGCAGATGACAAGGCTGCCACTAGTTTTTCCACCTTGGGAATTTGCAAGACCTCAAAAAGGTCTGTGGCTACATTGTAAAGTTTCCTCTCAGTGCTTGTAGGGGGAGGTCCCGCCCTTGGATTGGCCCACTGTCTCTGAGCAACATCCAGAAACAGCTTGGCCGATGGAACCACCTTATTTTCAACAATCAGCTCTGAAAAGAGTGTATGACCGAAATCCACAGTACTCAGGGCAGGCTCTGGCATAGGGTCAGGCCCCAGATTAGTTATTAGTTAACTGATGTATCTCCTAGCTAGTAATATTTATGTATGGTTATTATTGGGTTGTACGGTTGTTTTTAATTATAAGGGTTTTTAGTCAGTTTTAATTATTGGATTTATCATATATTGTTTACTGTTGTTGTGAGCCGCCCCGAGTCTTCGGAGAAGGGCGGCATACAAATCTAATAAATTATTATTATTGCCTTGGCCTTGTGTAACAAGGACTTGAATGAGTCAGGTGGGAAAAGCTGTGTGAAAGGCGAAGGATCAGGGATGGTTTGTAATGAATTGTCTGCCAATAGTTGGCGTATATTTTAAAGGAAGAGGAGGTTTAATGAAGTGTTCTCTTGCATTCTTCCTTCCTTTCCTTTCTAGATAACAATAAGAATTACCAGTGGGAGTAGAATATCACATTCCTTTTACCTTTCATCCTTTATTCTACTATGTGACCCTAACAACTGATTGCTTCCTTAATTAACACAAACTTTTAATAATGAAATTTGATTTTTTTAAAACATATTTGCTTGTCACAAATGGTATTATAATTAAATAAAGTTTTTTTAAAAAAATACATTGTTATGAGTTGGTTACAAAGATTCATCAGCCAAGTATTCTATAGTAGGGGTCTTCAACCTCAGCAATTTTAACACTTGCGGACTTCAATTCCCAGAATTCCTCAGCCAGCAAAACTGGTGCAGGCAGGCCAAGCTGGCTGAGTAATTCTGGGGGTTGAAGTCCACAAGTCTTAAAGTTACCATGGTTGGAGACCCCTGTTCTATAGAATTTTTTAAAAAAATAAAAATACAAGCAGCTAATAGAAAATTCAAATCTAGCTCAAGTTACAAGTCTGAATTGTTTACAGATGTATAAAAAGCATGCAATGCATTGTTTATAGAATAAGAAAGAAATGTAGGGTATGTAAAAGGAGACCTGAAAACTAAATACACTGACAGCACTATCTTGTTACAAAGACTTGGCAATGCATCTAAAGCACTATTGTCAAATGCCGATACAGTATGTACTGTCCGACTGCCAAACACACACACACACACACCCTCCAACTTCACGGCTCTTTAGCCATCAGCAGCCCATTTGGCAATGACTTTAAACACTCAGATATCTCTACACTAAGACAAAATTATATTGTGACACAAAATTCACAAAAATAAAAGTAACTGTCCATTTCCCACTGAATCTTTATACTACTAACTCTCTCGTTCCTGTAATTTTTAACTGAACGAAACAATGCACCTTAGGGTAATGATTTTTGAACCGAGGTATCTCAAATGGGCTAACTTGCAGAATACATCCCAAACCCATGATCCTCAAAGGGAATGAAGTTTGGAAGTTTTGGCTTCAGTTTTTCCAGGCTGCTGCTGCTGCTGTTATAGGATGCTTACAGTATTTTGAACATTCGATGATTACCAGCAACTCTCCAAAACTCCTTGATTCCTACCCTACCTTGCCTGTTGCAATGGAAAAGGAAGACAAAAGGAGAATAGGGAGGGAGGAGCATCCTTATTGACTTCTGATGTAGAACAGAAGCACATAATTTTTTCCAGGCTTGACAATCTCAATAGGCATTGTGTAATAAAGTTAAGAGCCACATTCAAAGTGCCAATGAAATTCTGTCTAGAGATTTAGAAATTTTCTGTTCCTGTCTTCTAGTCGACTTTAAAAGGCTATTACAGGCAAGACACTGGCAACAATGCCCATTTATTATTTATATTTGTAAAGGCTTTTTAAAGTACCATATGCTTCCAGTTTTCCCTAATATTTTTCACATTAAGTAATCTACCTTTTTTCCTAACCCCGTGCCACATAGGGCTTTAAAGTTAGTAGCTAGTGTCTTGAAAGAAACTAGCGATCAATGCAATTTTCACAGCAATGGGGTAGCACAGGAAACCCCAGGTGTCTCAAACTGAATGATCTACTGCATTCTGGATCATCTAAACTTTCCAGGTGGACTTCAAGAGGCCCATGTGCAGCATGTTGCAGAAGCCAAAGTTAGAGTGATTGTGAGAATATTGATAATGCTGCACATCATGCTTCTAAGTGAACAGGTTTCATCTCCTAGGCTTATTCGATAAACCAAGG
Organism: Erythrolamprus reginae; assembly: GCF_031021105.1. Lineage (NCBI taxonomy): Eukaryota > Metazoa > Chordata > Lepidosauria > Squamata > Dipsadidae > Erythrolamprus > Erythrolamprus reginae. The sequence continues at coordinate 264,327,202 of NC_091951.1, read as the reverse complement.
CGATATATAGGTCCCCTGGACACAGAGACATCACTCAAAGTCTTTGCAGTTGCTCATTTTAACACAGAATTAAGGCCTTAATTGAGTTTCGAGAATAATCCCAAAGCTTCTATTCCAATAAATCCTTTCCTTCTCAATATCTCTTACAGCAAGGGTCCCAATCCCCTTAGGTTGCGGACCAGGACCAGCCATGGCCTGTTGGAAACCAGGCTATGAAAGCATGTAAAGTTTCATTGGGTCATAAAGATTGGGAACTGCTGTTTTAAGAGTATTCTTTTTTATTATTATTTTCTAGCAACTTTCTTCTAAATGTAAGGACTATTTTTTTTCTTTCTGACCATTTTTTATCCATTGTTTGCGAAAGAAAGTGACCTAGCAGTTTTTGTCATGCCTAAGCCAGAACTAGAACTCGTTCTCTAGGTTTCTAGCCTGGTCCTTACCCATTAGACCAGGGGTAGGCAAAGTTGGCTCTTCTATGACTTGTGGACTTCAACTCCCAGAATTCCTGAGTCAATCATGCTAGCTCAGGAATTCTGGCAGTTGAAGTCCACATGTCATTGAAGAGCCAACTTTGCCTACTCCTGCACTAGACCAAAATGATTCTCGTCACTCAGAGTATACATATTAAGCAAATGCACAGGAGTATTTTTGAATTTCTTTATTTTTGTGTGCATCTCTTCATGAATATTATTATAATTTTAATTAATAACATGCTAATCTAAGTTTTTCTAAAAATCAATAGATGTGGAATTCCCCTACTGCTCTGGAACCAAGTGTTTGCCAGTGGTGAGAATCAATATTACTCCCCTATTTTTCCATGACACATACCTAGGTGATTATTGTAAGATAGTATCTAGTTTCCAGATGGAGAGACTGAACAGAAATTAAAATTGATTGGGTTCACATACCACACCTAACATTGTTACTTAATCATGAAAGTATTGACATAAACCACAGCTGGTTGAGTTTATACACTGCACAATAAAGTGTAGGTTATAAACTACAATGGCTTTATTCACACAATACCTAATCCAAAATCAAACACATTATACTCAGTATACTGTGTGAACCCAACTACACCAAACATGCCCACTTATCAATTAAACAGTCTCAGCTAAAATGTCAAACCAGGTTTACAGCTGTTGAGACAAAACTGTATAATTTCATGCACTGAAAACAGTGAAAAATTAACTCATGAAGTTTTAATATATCAAACATTATGAAAATTTTAAAAATAAAGAAATTTTATTTAACATTACTTTCAGGGGGAAAAGAATTACTAACTTAGCTTTAACTACTCATTTTGTATGATATAAAATTAAAACTGCGTTGTAAGACAGTATTTTGAACAGAAAACTAAAAGAATAATAAATAATACTACCTGTTTATGCATCTTGCTTTCTGTTCTATATTTTAATGAACAAATGAAAGAGTCAACAGAGACTATGGAAGAATATTTTAATTATATTTTAATAAAATCCAATTGTGTCTCACAGAACCCATAGCAACTACTTTTTTATTAAATAGAATAATACTGTATGCTAAAACAGGTAACAGATATTAACTTATAGTATTATTTCTATTTCTATTTCTATTCCTATTCCTATTTCTATTACTATTACTATTAGTGATGGGTAAAATAATTACAATTTTTATGGAATATTAAGGAATTAAGAAAAAAACATATTTTTTAACTTATAAAATATTATTTCCCATTGCTGTTCTATAAAAAGGTCAGAAACCAAGCACAGAGATGAGAAAACATTGCATGAAAACTGTGGATGATTGTATGAATGCAGAAACATTAGAAACCACAATTCCTCAGACTTTGTAGTCTCTAATTAAGACTCCGCTGGGTTAACTAAAGTTGACATATTTATTGTGGGTAAAACAAAGGTATTCCACATGCATTTAGAGATACTGTGTTATTTCCTTTTAGGTACATGTAGTGCTTACTAACCAAGAATAATTGGGAGTGGGAATTATTGCTACATGACACAATCCTAAAATGTGATGTCACATGACCACTACAACATTAAGCCACAAGTACCTTTATATTCTAGTGTTAGTCTCTGAGATTTTAAACAGGCCAGGCTAAAAATTCTACTCGATCATAATTAAACTCGTGTTTCAATTGTATAGAGAAAACAGGGGAGAATAATAGATGTGTGTATGCTGCCTTGAGAGGGGCAGGATGTAAGCAGGTTAAATTAATAATATATATTTTTAATTCATGTAATTGAAATTGTCTTCTATATTTGTTTAATGCCAAAATATTCCAATAAAAATTTTATATCCCAATAAAAATATTTCTTTATATGCTAATACTAACAGAACAGAATAACAGACTTGGAAGGGATATTGGAGGTCTTCTAATCCAACCCCCTTAGGCAGGAAACCCTATACCACTTCAGACAAATGGTTATCCAATATCTTATTTAAAACTTCTATAATATACCATAATAATCGTTCAGAGACCACTTATGCTATTAGATAGCCCCCTCCCATCATTGGTTACCAGGGCCAATGGTCTTGGATTTCTGCATTAACTGAAATTATCATTTAAAAAATCTGGCATAAGATATATTTCTTCCTGCTTCTTTCCCTCCATTTGAAAATCAGTAGTAAGTAACTGAGAAAAACAAAAAAGATGTGGTGTTGGTCTTACCTGATACGCTTCTTCTCGTTGGGTGGAAATAGAATCCAGGAATGGATAACTCCATCTGTTCGCTGTTCCTGTTATCCAGGAATGGATAACTCCATCTCCTCTGCTTGCTTCCCCAGCTTTTGACAAAGGCGTAGTGGCAGATTGATGTGTTTTTCCAGAATCAGTGCCTGTTCATGGATCGAGGACCAGAACTCTGTATAGGTAGTGTGCTAGTGTGCCCAGGAACTGGACAGGGTCTCGAATGCCTCTGGAGATTATTGGGGCTGCAGACTTGATGTTGGGGGATTTTGGCTAGAGGGAGTCCTTCCGATGGTCCCGGATTCGCTTGACCACTGGGCATTCCCTCAGCTTTGACAGAGTCAAACAACACGTAAAGTGGTGCAGTTGAACAAAAACATAACAATTTTGGTCTCTCTGTATCCAACTCCTATAATGTTCTTGCGGATTTAAATAGTAAGGATGTTGTAGATATTAGCAAGGCCCCTCAGGCGGAGAATGAGGGGATGTTCAAAGGAGAAGTTGTTGTAAATGAGGAACATAGTGTCACCAAACCAAGTCCAGTTAGTAGAAATAAAGAGAGGACACATGTTCTTGTGGGTGACTCGATTGTCAGAGGTGTTGATTTGGGACAGAGGAAGGATGTGGTGAAGGTGATGAGGTGTCTTCCAGGAGCCACTGCCCACAGGGACAGGAGGCGGATTACAAACATTGTCAGGGCTGTGAGTAAAGGTAATAAAGTTGATGTGGTGGTGCATCTTGGCACAAACGATCTGTCCCAAAGAAATGTTAATGTAGTAAAAAGAGATTTTCAAAGTCTAAGTGTGGAGCTGGGTAAAATAACTGATTCAGTGACTTTCTCAGAGGTGTTACCGGTTTGTGGCCAGGAGGGTAAAACAAGTTGTATCAGAGAGTTTAATGTGTGGTTAAGGCAGTGGTGTAAAGCTGAAGGTTTTGGTTATGTAAGTCATGATGTCAGTAGATGGTCTAATAGGGAGTTGTTTAAGAGGGATGGTTTGCATCCATCATACAGAGGTACCCAGGTGCTCGGTGAGGAATTCAGAGCTTTTTTGGACAGGCATTTAAACTAGGTAAAGGGGACAGAGATGTACCAGATGTGGAGGATTTCTGTCCCCGACCAATGAGGATACATCAGTTTCTGGAAGCTTATGAAAAGGGAGCTGGAAATAAAATAGATGTAGTTGTTGATGATAAGGGGCAAACTAATAATGAAAATAATGTTCTTCGGGTAATGTGCATGAATGCTCGAAGCTTGAGCAACAAGCTCTGTGAGTTAATGGCCATAATATCTAGAGATAATTTGGATCTGGTTGCCATAACTGAGACATGGTTTAAGGATTCCAATGAATGGGAAATATCCATACCAGGATATACACTGTATAGGAAGGATAGAATAGAGAGAAGGGGAGGTGGAGTAGCCATTTATGTTAAAGAAAGTCTAAAAACAATACTAATTCAAAATACATGTAAAGATCTGGAGACCCTCTGGATTTGCATGCAAAATAAAGACGGTTCTGTCATTAGAATTGGGGTGATCTATAGGCCTCCAGGGCAATCTGAGGAACATGACAACAAGATGGTGGATGAGATTACCCTAATGGCAGTAAAGGGAGATATTGTGGTTATGGGTGATTTCAACATGCCTGATGTTGACTGGAATATCCCCAGTGCCCTTACATGCAAAAGTAAGAATATAGTAGAGGCCTTTGCAGGAGCAGCTATGGCACAGCTAGTTAAGACACCAACTAGAGGGGAGAATATTCTAGATTTAGTTTTTACAAATGGGAATCGGGTTTCAGAGGTCAAGGTGGGAGAAAATTTAGGTTGCAGCGACCATCTATGTTTGTGGTTTGATGTAAAAACTGATTGTGAGCAATCCTATACTGCAACCAAAGTATTGGATTTCAGAAAAACAAATTTTAATGCAATGGGGGAATATTTAAATAATGAATTAAAGGGGAGGGATAAAATGGCAGGAGCGAGCACCCAGTGGACTGTATTAAAAAAGGCCATCTTAAAAGCCACAAGACTTTATGTAAAGCAAGTAACTAAAGGTAAAAGGAAGAAGAAACCGCTATGGTTTAGCAATGATGTAAGGGCTATAGTCAATGAAAAAAAGGCTGCCTATAGGAGGTATAAAGAGTCTGGAAGTATAGCTGATAGAGAGGTGTATAAAATGAGACAGAAGGAGGCGAAACAGATAATATATGCTGCTAAAGCCTCAAAAGAGGAAGAAATAGCAAAATCTGTAAAGAAGGGGGATAAAACCTTCTTCAGATATATTAGTGATAGGAAGAAGAAAAACTGCAGCATCACAAAGCTTAGTACCGGGAATAATACATGCATTGATGGGAATAAGGAGATCGCTGACCATTTCAATAGCTACTTCTGTTCAGTTTTCTCAAAAGACACCTTACAAAATAATACTATAGAGGGATATAGCATTGCTTCCAGCTGTACGGATTCAGCTCCAGTGATCTTAGAAGCCGATGTCTTAGAAGAACTTGAAAGATTAAAGATAAATAAGGCAATGGGTCCAGATGGCATCCATCCCAGAGTTCTTAAAGAACTCAGATCTGTCATTGCTACCCCCCTGACTGATTTGTTTAACCAATCCCTGTTAACAGGAGATGTTCCTGAGGATTGGAGAATGGCCAGTGTTGTGCCTATCCACAAGAAGGGCAGTAGAGAAGAAGCTGGAAACTACAGGCCAGTTAGCTTGACATCAGTTGTAGTTAAAATGATGGAGACTCTACTCAAAAAGAGGATAAATCAGCATCTAAAAAACAATAACTTATTGGACCCAAATCAGCATGGCTTTACTGAAGGCAAATCGTGTCAGACTAATCTCATTGAGTTCTTTGACTATGTCACAAAGGTGTTGGATCAAGGTGGTGCCGTGGATATTGCCTATCTGGACTTCAGCAAAGCCTTTGATACGGTTCCACATAAAGAGCTGATAGATAAATTAGTGAAGATTGGACTTAATCCCTGGATAGTTCAGTGGATTTCAAGCTGGCTGAAGCATAGACATCAGAGAGTTATTGTTAATGGCGAGTATTCTGAGCAGAGACAGGTTACAAGCGGTGTGCCACAAGGGTCTGTTCTGGGTCCTATTCTTTTTAATATGTTTGTGAGTGACATAGGGGAAGGTTTGGTAGGGAAGGTTTGCCTATTTGCCGATGACTCTAAAGTGTGCAATAGGGTTGATATTCCTGGAGGGGTCTGTAATATGGTAAATGATTTAGCGTTACTAGATAAATGGTCAAAGCAATGGAAACTGCAGTTTAATGTTTCCAAATGTAAAATAATGCACTTGGGGAAAAGGAATCCTAAATCTGAGTATTGCATTGGCAGTTCTGTGTTAGCAAAAACTTCAGAAGAGAAGGATTTAGGGGTAGTGATTTCTGACAGTCTCAAAATGGGTGAGTAGTGTGGTCGGGCGGTAGGAAAGGCAAGTAGGATGCTTGGCTGCATAGCTAGAGGTATAACAAGCAGGAAGAGGGAGATTGTGATCCCCTTATATAGAGCGCTGGTGAGACCACATTTGGAGTACTGTGTTCAGTTCTGGACACCTCACCTACAAAAAGATATTGACAAAATTGAACGGGTCCAAAGACGGGCTACAAGAATGGTGGAAGGTCTTAAGTATAAAACGTATCAGGAAAGACTTAATGAACTCAATCTGTATAGTCTGGAAGACAGAAGGAAAAGGGGGGACATGATCGAAACATTTAAATATGTTAAAGGGTTAAATAGGGTTCAGGAGGGAAGTGTTTTTAACAGGAAAGTGAACACAAGAACAAGGGGACACAATCTGAAGTTAGTTGGGGGAAAGATCAAAGGCAACATTAGAAAATATTATTTTACTGAAAGAGTAGTAGATCCTTGGAACAAACTTCCAGCAGACGTGGTTGGTAAATCCACAGTAACCGAATTTAAACATGCCTGGGATAAACATATATCCATTGTAAGATAAAATACAGGAAATAGTAAAAGGGCAGACTAGATGGACCATGGGGTCTTTTTCTGCCGTCAGTCTTCTATGTTTCTATGTTTCTATGTTTCTATGTGGTACTCAGGCTGGCTTTTCCCCAAGCAGTGTAGAGCAAGGCTCACGTGCGCTGCCCTGTCAGTGTTACCGTCAGGCAATCTGATTCCCCACACACAGCTCTCAGCAGGATCGAGCTAAAATCTCTTCACACTGGTATCTTGCCCGCGGCTCTACCAGCAGAGACCGGGAGCCAGTTGGGCTCAAACTGCTAATTCTCTTGGTGTGGTAGAAAGAATCCAGTAATTGAGGGTGAAACATGTCCAGCTTAGCTGAGACTGAGTCTAAAGCTGGGGAAGCAAGTAGAGGAGGCTTCTCATCACAACTTGAAGACTCAGTCCAATCAGCTACCAGGCAGAATTAACCCATTCCTGGATGTTATCTCCACCACTATGGAGAATAAAATTCAATATATGAAACGAACTTACCTTCCTGCACAAACCTCATGCAATATTTCTAAAAGAAAATAGGCGTTGATTGCTTACCTGAACGCCTCTTCTCGTACGGTGAGCGGGTACAGCAGTCACATGGGTTGCTCATGTCCAATCCGGTGGAACTGAGCCTAGTATTAAAAAAGCTTGCCGGATCCGCCCCTTCCCCAGAATTCGCGAATCCATAGACTAGGCTCAGTTGTGAAGCTCTTTAGTGTTCAACTCTCATTGTTAGAGGAAGAAAGATATAGAAAGGTAAAGAAGACACATATAAGGGCGGGAAGTGACTGCTGTACCCGCTCACCGTACGAGAAGAGGCGTTCAGGTAAGCAATCAACGCCTATTCTCCGTACTGAAGGAGCGGGTCCAGCAGTCACATGGGACATACCCAATAGATGGTCCCTAGGGTGGGATTAGCTTGCTATCGTGTGAGATAACGGATTGGAGTACCCTTCTGCCGAAGGCAGCGTCCGCTGAAGCGTAAGAATCAATTTTGTAGTGCCTGATGAAGGAATTTGGCGAGGCCCAAGTGGCTGCTTTGCAGACCTCCTCCAACGGGGCTTGAGTCGCCCAAGCGGCCGAGGTGGCTGCGCTCCTGGTGGAATGCGCTGTGATGTTCCTTGGAACTGAGAGGGAGGCCGACTCATAGGCCTTAGATATAGTCCCTCTGATCCAACGGCCTATTACTGTTGAAGACACTTTGGCCCCCATGACTCTGGGATGATAGGCTACAAAGAGTGCTTCTGACCTCCGAAAGGGTCCTGTGCGTTGGATATATATTCTCAGCGCTCTGGTGAGATCCAGGGTGTGCCATCTAATTGCCAAGGGATGGTCTCGTTGGAGGCAGAAGGAAGGTAGGACAATGTCCTGAGATCTGTGGAACATGGAACTGACCTTGGGTAAGAAGGTGGGGTCCAGTCGCAAGACTACCTTGTCCTGATGGAATTGACAAAGGTCCTGCCTGATTGAGAGGGCAGCCAGCTCCGAAATGCGTCGGGCAGAGGTAATAGCCACCAGGAATGCTACCTTAAAGGATAGGTACCTGAGGGACGCCGATTTTAGGGGTTCGTATGGTGCCTGCGTGAGGGAATGGAGAACCCGTGGCAAATCCCAGGAAGGGTACCTGTGGACCTTGGAAGGTCTGAGATTGGCTATGCCCTTGAGGAATTCCTGAACTTCAGGGAAGGATCGGAGAGGCTGTCTGCGGGGACCCCCTAGGACAGATGAAATGGCTGCCAGATGACGCCGGAGGGTGCTGGTGGAAAGTCCTTTATGGAAGCCTTGCATAAGGAAGGAAATAATTCTGTGTATGGGGATGCACAGAGGGGAGAGACCTTCCTGTAGACACCACTGGTGAAACTTGGACCACGTGTGGTCGTAGATTCGATTGGTCGAACCCCTTCTGGCCTTTAAAATGACCTCCACTGAATCGGGGTCATGACCACGCAGTTCTAGATCTCTCCTGATAACAGCCAGGCGGTGAGGTGGAACCACTCCGGGTCTGGATGGAAAGAGGCCCCCTGCCGCAGCATATCCCCCGAAACGGGGAGTCGCCAAGGGTCCTGGACGGACAGCTGTTGGAGATCCGCGAACCAGGGCCGGCGGGGCCAATGAGGGGCGATTATGATTACTCGGGCCCTCTCGGTGAGGACCTTGTGAATCACGTCCGGGAGGATTGGAATTGGAGGAAATGCGTAGAGTAGGCCTGGAGGCCATGGACTCCGGAGGGCATTGATTGCTTCCGCTCCCGGGGATGGAAATCTGGAATAGAAGCGAGGGAGTTGGGCGTTCGCATTGGTCGCGAAGAGATCCAGGATTGGTAGGCCGAATCTGAGAGTGATTTGATGGAACAGGTCTTGATGGAGGTTCCACTCTCCTGGGTCTATCGTTGCTCGGGATAGCCAATCCGCCTGGACGTTGAGACTCCCCGAGATGTGATCGGCTAGGAGCGACTGGAGATGTTTTTCCGCCCAAAGGCCCAACTTGAGGGCTTCCCTCATGAGAGCCTTGGATCTCGTGCCTCCCTGTCTGCAGATATGGCTTTTTGTGGCAATGTTGTCGGTGAGAATGAGAACGTGCCGGTTGGGGATGCGAGGAGAGAAATGCTTCAGAGCCAGGGAAACGGCTCTTAACTCTAGCCAATTGATTGGCCTGGAAGCTTCCTCCGGGGACCACGTGCCCTGGGCTATCATCCCCTGGGCGTGGGCGCCCCATCCCGATAGACTGGCATCTGTAGTGATGACAAATTGATCCGGGCACCTGAACGGGGATCCTTTGTCCATGGCCGGAGACTTCCACCACTTGAAGGATCTGCGAACACTCAGTGGGATGACAATGCGTCGATTTGAGTTGCTGTGCCCCGATCTCTGAAAAGGCAACAGGAGCCACTGGAGTTCCCTAGCATGAAGGCGAGCCCAGGGAATGATGCCTATGCATGACACCATCTTCCCCAAAAGGGAAGATAGAGTAACTATGGATACTGAAGCATTAGATAAAATGTTAGAAATTAACTCCACTATACTGAGTTTTCTCTCGGGAGAGAGAAAAACCTGGGAGGATTCTGAATCAATAATGGATCCCAGGTGAGAAATGGAAGTGGAAGGTTGGAGGTGACTTTTATCAAAGTTGATGGAAAATCCATGGTCCTGAAGGACTGACATGGCTACCGAAAGGTCTGTTTTCACTCTCTCTAGGGAGTTCCCATGAATCAAAATATCATCAAGATAACATAAAATGTGGATGGGAGACGCCCGGATATAGGCCGCCAGGGACCCCAAGAGCTTTGTAAAGACTCGAGGGGCCGAGGAAAGGCCAAATGGCATCGCCCTATACTGGAAATGCCTGCCTTGAAAGGAAAAACGTAAAAATTTTCTGTGGCATTTGGCTATAGGAATGTGAAGGTAGGCCTCAGTGAGGTCTAAGGAGACCATGAAATCTCCCGAATGAATGGCGGCCAAAATAGAAGACAAGGAGTGCATCTTAAACTTCCTATATTTGATGAATAGGTTTAGTCTCTTTAAATCCAAAATAGCTCTCCAACCTCCAGAGGACTTTGGAACCATAAATAGGATGGAGTAAAAACCTAGGCCCTTCTGATCGGAAGGGACCGGTTGAATGGCTCTGATGGACAATAGATGAGAAATGGCCTCCTCCATACGGTTACAATCTGAGGATGACCTGGGAGAAGGGCAGGAAATAAAACGTTTAGGGGGAGGAGAAATAAATTCTAAAAGAAGGCCTGATTGAACAGTGTCAATGACCCAAGGGTCCTTGGAGGTGAGACGCCATTTAGAGGCGAAATGGGCTAGGCGACCCCCTATGGGAATGGAGGTAAGATTACCATCTAGGTTTTTTTGAAGCCCTGTTAGAGGAAGCTCCCCTTTGGAAGCGAAACCCTCTACCCCTGGAGTTCCTACCTTGGGAACGAAAGCGGGGGGAATACTGACCTGGAGATCTCTGATAGGAAGCCGCTTGATCTTGCTGGCGCCCTGGGCGACGAAAGGACTGCGTTTTGGTAGCCTTTTTTGTGGTTGGACCCAAAACTTTCTTCTTGTCCGTGGTCTCCGTGAGGAGTGGATCCAGAAGATCACCGAAGAGAAGGTCGCGCTTTAAGGGGCCCTGGGATAACTGCCACTTTTGGCGAACTCCCGCTTGCCAAGGGCGAATCCATAGGAGTCTTCTTGCCGTTGTAGAAGCTGCAATAGACTTAGCAGAAAATCTAGTAGATTGCAAGGTGGCATCAGCCACGTACTGGGCAGCTGCAAAGACCTTGTTGAAGTCTTGTTGACCTCTCAAGTCATCGGGAGGAATATGCTGTTGAAGTTGGCGAAGCCACAGCAGCGTGGCTCTGGAGAAAAAGGAAGCCGCTGCAGAACTTTTAATGGCCCAGGAATCAGCGGTGAATCCTCTTTTGAGCATTTGCTCAATGCGCTTGTCCTCTGGGCGGAGGACTTCCTCCGCCTCGCCTGGCACAGCCGCTGCCGAGTGAAGAATCTTGACAGGTTCATCTGGTTTGGGAAAGGATAGAAGCTCTTCATAGGAAGAGGAAAGTTTGTACAACTTTCTATCCTTGGTGGAGGGATTAAGGCCAGATGCTGGAAATTCCCACTGTTTGAGTAAGGCATCTTTAAATAATTTAGGCATAGGAATTACCTCGTTATCCTCCTGTTCCTCTGTGAAGTAAGGTAAATTCTCCTCTGGGGGATCAGTGGAAGTGGAGGATTGTTTCTCCTGGGCCGCTAATCCCGTAGAAATTCTAGCTTTGAGGAGGAGAGATTTGAATAATTGAGAGGGAAAAATAGTAATTGGAGGAGGAACCTTTATTTGGGATTCCTCATCATCTGATAAGCCTTGAAAAGCATCCTCATCATCCTCTATATCCTCATATTCATCCTGGGAGGAATCTGAATCATCCTGAATAGGAGCTCTGACCGCTGGGGAAGAACCCAAGGGGCGGGAGGAGCGAGAAGGAGGAAGAGGTAAGGAAGGCTCATTGATGGTGGAGAGTTTGGCATCAATGGCTTTGGACAGCACAGCAAATATAGACTGGAACTCAGGAGGTAAACTGGAAATATCAGCAGAAATGGCAGAAGAATTCCTAAAGGCCTGGGAAGATCCTGGCTGGGGGGAATCTTCAATAATATCTGGTTCCTCTGGACCTATGCCCCATAGGTTAGGTTGGGGTCTGTCTAGGTTTGGCTCATCCAGAGATAACACAGGGACCCCAGAAGGAGGTAGACTAGAAGCCTCTGGGGGGTCTTGACTACTGATTACTTGGGCCTGCACTTTCAAACGTTTTGCTGATTTGTCATGGATTTTTTGTAGGGCTAGGTCCCTTCTCTTCTCGGCCCTGGTGACCTTGGTCGAGGGGCGGGCCCCTGGAGAAGAGGAGGAAGAGGCCTGGGGGATACTAGTAATTTCATCGCCTGTAGGCCTGGCCTCTCTGGGACCTTTAGTTGTGCCTCTCTTGGGAAAAGTAGCCATAGTCTGACAATTAACAGAAGACAAGGCTGAGCCAATAACTGAATAATAAGGAGAAGAATTTCAAGGACTTCCCAAGAGGAATGGATCCTGCTTCGAGGCCTCGAAGCTGCTGAGACGTGAGGACAATCTGGGCAAACCCAGAGTTCGTGCCCCCAAATCCAGCGGGGCCAGCCTCCCTAAACTTTGTAATTAAGTAAACCAAGGCACTCTGGTTGGAGGCTTAGCCGGTGGAGAATTTAGCCTGGGACCCCCAAGGCCCGCTCCGGGATCCACGCGGTGGACTGAGGCCTACGGGGCTGGCAGGAGGCCAACACGAGAGGCCTAGATTTAAAAAGGGCGCGAAGGCCTTCGCGCCGAAAAAATCGCCCCGTAAATACTTAAAGGGGAAGCGATCGACTAAGTCCAGGAGACTAGAAGGCGTCTCACTCCGCAGGAGGTATTTCTTAAGCCCTTAAATATTTTGTATACAATAAATAATCAATAATTCAATAAATAAATACTTGCACCAAGACCTCCAGGCCAAAGGATTAGAAGAATCCACAAGCGGCCGCAGGAATCGTAACCGGCAAAAACCGCCGGGGGAAAACGAAACCGCAACTTCTCCCAAGGAAAAAAACCGAGCCGCTTTATTTTTTTATTTTTTTCTTTTAAACGGCTGGCGCAATTAGTGCAAGTAAATGAATAAAGACAATAAATCTTACTACTTTTTGAAGGAAAGATCGAAGGGAAGGTGTTAGAATGTTGAACGAGCTATCACAATACAACCGCAGGATATGCGAACTGAGCGAATTCTGGGGAAGGGGCGGATCCGGCAAGCTTTTTTAATACTAGGCTCAGTTCCACCGGATTGGACATGAGCAACCCATGTGACTGCTGGACCCGCTCCTTCAGTACGGAGAAGATATATTTTCTATAACCCTATGAATTTTTTGAACATACTTCGTCCTATACAACTATGTCACAGTGACATCTAAGATAAAAAATGGAAATGGAGACAGGTAATAATGGCTTTAGTAAGCAATTTATTACCTGGCTTTGCAGGTGCAAAAGATCTAGATCCAACCAACGGGATTTGCTCCAAGATATCCAAGAATTTCGGCTGCTTTCATCCCTGAAGAATCTCCAAAAATAATTTGCATGCAAATAGCAAGACAGTCTTTTTCTGTTCAGAAAAGAATGACTCATACGCATGTGTGTGCATGCATACACATTTAAAAAGCCTTAGAAATACCTCTGAAACAAGTCCAGTTATATTCCATTCTGGCATTTACTTTGAAGTATGATTTATTCTTTTTTATGCTCGGTAGTTACTCCATTGTTACCATACTCGTAGGATGCAAAAGCAAATCAGGAAAATAAATTGATCCAAATCTGGATAGGATTTCCAAATAGTTCCTAACTGTCAACTGTTTTAATTACTCTTTCTCAGTCTGTGGCTGCAAGGGGGGGGATCAAAAGTTCCACGGCTTTAACTAAATATTAATATATTTTCTATATTTTCTTTTATGTACACGGAGAGCATATGCACCAAGACAAATTCCCTGTGTGTCCAATCACACTTGGCCAATAAAGAATTCTATTCTATTCTATATAAGAAAAATGAGGAACACTACACATACACAACAGCTTAAATCCTAACTTTTTAAAGAATGATTGATTGATTGATTTGTATAATTCAACTAAATACATTAAAATCATTGGAGATTTCTTAATAGATTCTTTAAAAATCTATTGTTCTTAAATAAAGATTCACAGCTGGCTTTTTTTAACCAGCTGTGATATTTAGAATATAGCACTTCTATAAGTAAACCTATAAAAAATGATTTTCCATTACACAACATGTTTTAAGATTTACTGTTAGTTAAATAAGAAGCAACTAAAGGGTTAATCTCTACAACTATGCTATAAAGAGCACTAGTGGCTTAATGCCCATTATTATTTTAGACGCAGCATTTCCCTCCCACCCCAACCATCAAAAATCAAGGCAGCCTGTCCAGCTTAGCAGTCAACTGATTATATTAGCAAACTCAATGGGGCTCCCAGCCAACCCCGAGACTGCTGCCAGACCCTTGGGTAGTGAAAGGCCAAGTTCCAATGTGGTTTTAATTCTTCCAGAATCACATGATGTCAGTGCTATTTTCTTCTGACCAGAATAACCAGTCATTCAGGTTGCAGTAAATGATATGCAAACAAACTATCACTTCAACAAGTCCTGCATTAAACTTCAAGAGATTATACAAACAAAAGGTGCTGAATACATTTTTTAATCTGGTGGAATGGTCCTCCTGACCACTTATCATTCCACGCTGCTATTATTGACGCACAATTTTAAATATATTAGAAACAAACAAACAAACCAGCTAACATGTACAAGGATCACTGGAAGATCAAAATAAAACAAAAACACAAAAATCATGTGAAGAAGGATGCCAATGATATGAAATTGCACATACTGGTGCTCAAAGGCACCATGCTGCTTACCTATAGATAAATCCATTTGTAAGCCTCATGTTCGTAGGATGAATGCATTAAAACTATAGCTCTCTACATATCTATTTTCCATCATTTGATTTTTCAATGGACAAAAAAACAAGTATAAACATCATGAAGCTCCTCAGGCCTGCTCAAATTAGAAACCATGAAACTGCTTGTTTTCAATTAGTTAAATACAATAGGATGAAATTTCAAACTGGTCACTCCCTTAGGCTCAACAAATCAGAGAAAGAATCCCAAGTGATTTTGAAAGAATGAAAAAGCTATACTGTGGGATGTATTTGTTCTGTTGCATGGTCATTTACTATAATACTGCACAATACTTTAACAGAGCAATATCACCCAGATTCTTTAAAAGTATCTAGACAACATTATGATAGGCAGCGTGCAAAGCACCTTTTGGAACATGCAGCATGAAGCACAGCCACTTGTGACTTCTTTGTCACAATTGTTAAGAAAAAAAATGTGTGACATAAAATCTGTTAGCACGTCTGTGCAAACTATCCAAGTAACTCAAATTCCACAGAAACAAAAGATGAAATGATAAAATGAAAGACATGTGTGAAATACTAAACACAGAAAAGGGAAAGCAAATGTATAAACAGAAGCATGAAGATAACCAGCTGGGAAGCTAATTTTTTTTAAAAACGTAATAAAATATGGCATCCTTTGCACATGAGCTGATATTGGGGAGAAAACATCAAACTGGATTACCAGTAATATCATAGTCACAATATGAGGAGCTGGTTTATACATGTATTTTGGATGTCATACAATTTCTTCTTACTCTTTCCCCATATGCAAAAGTACAGATAGATTGATTCATACTCACAATATTTTTCTGTAAAAGCACAACAGAACTTGCAGTTGTTATTCACCACTAACAAAACACTAGCCCTTAATGTCCAGTCAACGAAGCAGTGGAAGTGATGTGCCGGTGCCTGGAGGCTGTTGGGGCCTTGATGGGTGTCAACAAACTCAAACTCAACCCAGACAAGACGGAGTGGCTGTGGGTCTTGCCTCCCAAGGACAATTCCATCTGTCCGTCCATTACCCTGGGGGGGGAACTACTGACCCCCTCAGAGAGGGTTTGCAACTTGGGCGTCCTCCTCGATCCACAGCTCACATTGTAACATCATCATTCGGCTGTGGCGAGGAGGGCATTTGCCCAGGTTCGCCTGGTGCACCAGTTGCGGCCCTATTTGGACAGGAAGTCACTGCTCACAGTCACTCATGCCCTCATCACCTCGAGGTTCGATTAGTGCAACGCTCTCTACATGGGGCTACCTTTGAAAAGTGTTCGGAAACTTCAGATCATGCAGAACGCAGCCGCGAGAGCCATCATGGGGCTTCCAAGCAACACTCTGTGGCTTGCATTGGCTGCCGATCAGACTCCGGTCACAATTCAAAGTGTTGGTCATGCACATACCTTATTTTAAAGTAAAAAAACAAAATGGGAACGTACTATTTAGAGGGGAGGAAGAAGTCTGAATGTTGGGCCTGACACTGAAATTCATATATGTTTATGTTTTGTTTTTAATTTTCTTTTGTTAACATCTGATTGAAGGTTTTCTTGGCTTATAGAAAAATGTATAAAGAAAGAAGGAAGCAGTTTGGCATAATGGTTAATAAGTAAGAAATATATTTGGTGTTGTAGTTTTTGAAGGAACATTAAGGAGGGAATTTAATTAAAAGAAAATGAATGTAACTGGATGACAAAATCAGGGGGGAAAAACTTTTGCAACTTTTTTGATGATTGATATTAGTTACTAACAAAATACCACATTTTATCCATGGAAAGTTAGATGATTCACTGTGTTGTTTGAATGTATGTTAAGAGAAAAATAAATAAAAAATTACCATCACTCCCAAAACAGTCTTTCCTTCCTCTGTCCCTCCATTAATTTCATTCTTCCTTCTTTCCTTCCCTCCTTCATTCCTCTCCACTTCTCTTTCCCTCCCTCTCTTTCCCTTTTCTTTCTCTCTCTCTCTTTTCCCTCTCTCTCACAAAAACCTCTGTGCTTCGCCATGTGCCTAGGGGTGGGGGTAGGGGTGGGAGAGGCTCCGCCGCGAATGCCCAAATTATCAATCTCTATTTAAAGTACGCTTAAAGCCAATGTCTAAAAAATATGAGAATTCTTGAAAAATGAGAGGACTCCAAATAAGAAGGTGTTTTTTAATGAGGGTGGTTTTTTTATCCCCACAAAATATCCTGTGAGAAAGCTTTTTCAATTTAACACATAGCTGAGATCCATGTAATGTGATCACTTATTGTTTCAACGAACAATTCCAATATTAAAAAGTCTAAGCAGGCAGGATGAATGAACTTGAGGGGGTGCCTCCCTATCTCTCTCTCTGCTGAAAAAATGAGACTCCCCGTAAGTCAACTTACGGGAAAGGTGGAGAGAGGGCGAGGCGACAGCTCCGGTGTAGGCACAAGTCTTTGCGCACTGCTTTTGCCCCAGGGCGCCGCTTCTGCGCGCAGGTGGCAAGGCCATCCAACTGCTGCCTCTTGTTTCCTGGGTGGGGGGGTTGCTTGCTGTTTCTTCCCGGCGGTGGGAAGAATATTGACAGGAGTGGGCGGGGCGTGGTCCCCGGACACAGCCAGAGAAGCCAGGCGGGGGTCAGAGTCCACGGAGGTTTCTCCCGGCCAACAGCAGATCAGCTGTCGGGTGGGAGAAATGGCGTTGGCTCTACCGCGCGGGGTTTGAAAAATCTGCGCGGAGTTTGTTTTTTGCCTGCGCGACCGCGTGACTGCACAGGCTAGAGGGAACAGTGGCCAAGAGCACAGGATGCAGATGCATCCTGTGCTCCTGTCACTCACCCGCGGGCCGGATAAATGGCCTCAGTGGGCCACATGTGGCCCATGGGCCGTAGTTTGGGGACCGCTGCTCCGAAAAATAGTATTTTTCTACTCTGATGATGGAAGGAAACCCCAAAATAGAGGGACGACTTGCAAAAATAAAACCATGAATGTACTTAAGTATAATCTTTAATTAAATAATTTAGCATTGGCCAGTTTGAATTTTTGAAGACGGATGTTAATTCAAGGGCTTAGATAACCTGCTTCTGCCCAACTCTCTCCTATTCCAATCCAACCTCCATGTCCCCTACTATTTTGAATTATTGTCTTACTGAAGGAGAACATTTTGTCATGCAGGTAATTGGCTTTCAGATTAAGAACATTTACTTTCTTCCTGCCGGATTCTTCCCACAGATACCAACACAATGCTATTTCTCCAATTAGTTTTCACAGGTGGCTGTTTTGCCTCCAGTAAAACTGCTTTGTATCTCCTCCTGCAAGTCATAGCAAAGCACATGTATATTAAAAACATTTCAGATATGAAATAAATACTTTCATAAAAGCAGCTGTGATGCAATGCATCATTTCTGTCTGACCTGAGATATGGAATGAACTTTAGTTACCAGGATCAAAGCGGATGAGATAGACTGTTGATCCGCAGGGACTAAATCCAGAGTTGCACCATTAGATAAGTTAAAAAAAACCAGGATTCAGGGCTACCTATATTATAACTAATATGTTCTTATTTTGCATTAAGCCTAACCAAAGTATTTATCTTTAGTAATAACTAAATATATAAGTATTTGAGAGGTCAGCTCACTTCCCAATTCATGTAATAGAACTTACAACAGTTTCCCAAAGACTTGGATGAAAGTTTGAAATTCTATGCCCTTACTACTTTTCTATTGGTGTTAGTATATGCAGAAGTGGGCCGCTAAGGTGGAACAGTGACATGTGCTCACCCCCGTGGCTCTGAGTGCTAGCGGAGTCCAGCACAATTCTGCTATTGCAGCTGTGCCGACATCAGAATGGCATGCAGAGGCGCAGGTGCAGTAACAGAATTGCACTGGACTCCGCTAGCACTCAGAGCCACGGAGGTGAGTATACATCACTGTTCCACCTTAGCAGCCCACGTCTGAATATATGTCTGACACAATTCTGCTTACAATAGTTGTGGGTTAACTAACTGTTAATAATGAAATTAATTAATCTTCTCCTGATATTAAACATAATTTTGAAAAGGGAAAAATAACTAGTATGTCAACATACATATGCTCAATTAAACATATTACAATTATTTCTAAGTAAAGGGTCTCAAACTGTTAAAACAACTTTCCTCCCAAAATCTTACAGAAATGTGCACACCTGAATGTAGACCATATTGCTAAAACATATGGCACATTAGGATTTTTTAAAATTACTTTTTATCCCACATTTTGTTTTATAGTTTACATGTTTGTTTAAAAATGCTTAAATGAGTTTCTTTATCCCTAAAAGAAGTACCATATGTATATGATGTCTATTAACATATACTGTAAACTTTTTAAACCCAAACAAGGAACCAATAATTTATCAATCTTCTTTGGTCTGATGTCTGCCCGATATATCTCATTTTTAACTGTCATAAATTCTATCAGCATGAGTAATGAAATCCAACAGATTTGGAAGTATCAAACTTAGAAAGGTTGATGTTATTCAAAAGCCAGGTGCCTGTCATGTTTAATAATTGATGATAAAATACAAAGGCTGCATTAGCGAAAAATGCTTGCTTATCATTACATAAATATTCTTTACTAAATTAAATCAATGCTCTAGATTTGCACAACACAGTGGAGTAATAACTTGAACATGTAGAAGCTGTACAAATGTTCTGAGCTAAAATAGGCGTTGATTGCTTACCTGAACGCCTCTTCTCGTACGGTGAGCGGGTACAGCAGTCACATGGGGTTGCTCATGTCCAATCCGGTGGAACTGAGCCTAGTATTAAAAAAGCTTGCCGGATCCGCCCCTTCCCCAGAATTCGCGAATCCATAGACTAGGCTCAGTTGTGAAGCTCTGTAGTGTTCAACTCTCATTGTTAGAGGAAGAAAGATATAGAAAGGTAAAGAAGACACATACAAGGGCGGGAAGTGACTGCTGTACCCGCTCACCGTACGAGAAGAGGCGTTCAGGTAAGCAATCAACGCCTATTCTCCGTACTGAAGGAGCGGGTCCAGCAGTCACATGGGACATACCCAATAGATGGTCCCTAGGGTGGGATTAGCTTGCTATCGTGTGAGATAACGGATTGGAGTACCCTTCTGCTGAAGGCAGCGTCCGCTGAAGCGTAAGAATCAATCTTGTAGTGCCTGATGAAGGAATTTGGCGAGGCCCAAGTGGCTGCTTTGCAGACCTCCTCCAACGGGGCTTGAGTCGCCCAAGCGGCCGAGGTGGCTGCGCTCCTGGTGGAATGCGCTGTGATGTTCCTTGGAACTGAGAGGGAGGCCGACTCATAGGCCTTAGATATAGTCCCTCTGATCCAACGGCCTATTACTGTTGAAGACACTTTGGCCCCCATGACTCTGGGATGATAGGCTACAAAAAGTGCTTCTGACCTCCGAAAGGGTCCTGTGCGTTGGATATAGATTCTCAGCGCTCTGGTGAGATCCAGGGTGTGCCATCTAATGGGATGGTCTCGTTGGAGGCAGAAGGAAGGTAGGACAATATCCTGAGATCTGTGGAACATGGAACTGACCTTGGGTAAGAAGGTGGGGTCCAGTCGCAAGACTACCTTGTCCTGATGGAATTGGCAAAGGTCCTGCCTGATTGAGAGGGCAGCCAGCTCCGAAATGCGTCGAGCAGAGGTAATAGCCACCAGGAATGCTACCTTAAAGGATAGGTACCTGAGGGACGCCGATTTTAGGGGTTCGTATGGTGCCTGCGTGAGGGAATGGAGAACCCGTGGCAAATCCCATGATGGGTACCTGTGGACCTTGGAAGGTCTGAGGTTGGCTATGCCCTTGAGGAATTCCTGAACTTCAGGGAAGGATCGGAGAGGCTGTCTGCGGGGACCTCCTAGGACAGATGAAATGGCTGCCAGATGACGCCGGAGGGTGCTGGTGGAAAGTCCTTTATGGAAGCCTTGCATAAGGAAGGAAATTATTCTGTGTATGGGGATGCACAGAGGGGAGAGACCTTCCTGTAGGCACCACTGGTGAAACTTGGACCACGTGTGGTCGTAGATTCGATTGGTCGAACCCCTTCTGGCCTTTAAAATGACCTCCACTGAATCGGGGTCATGACCACGCAGCTCTAAATCTCTCCTGATAACAGCCAGGCGGTGAGGTGGAACCACTCCGGGTCTGGATGGAAGGAGGCCCCCTGCCGCAGCATATCCCCCGAAACGGGGAGTCGCCAAGGGTCCTGGACGGACAGCTGTTGGAGATCCGCGAACCAGGGCCGGCGGGGCCAGTGAGGGGCGATTAGGATTACTCGGGCCCTCTCGGTGAGGACCTTGTGAATCACGTCCGGGAGGATTGGAATTGGAGGAAATGCGTAGAGTAGGCCTGGAGGCCATGGACTCCGGAGGGCATTGATTGCTTCCGCTCCCGGGGATGGAAATCTGGAATAGAAGCGAGGGAGTTGGGCGTTCGCATTGGTCGCGAAGAGATCCAGAATTGGTAGGCCGAATCTGAGGGTGATTTGATGGAACAGGTCTTGATGGAGGTTCCACTCTCCTGGGTCTATCGTAGCCCGGGATAGCCAATCCGCCTGGACGTTGAGACTCCCCGAGATGTGATCGGCTAGGAGCGACTGGAGATGTTTTTCCGCCCAAAGGCCCAGCTTGAGGGCCTCCCTCATGAGAGCCTTGGATCTCGTGCCCCCCTGTCTGCAAATGTGGCTTTTCGTGGCAATGTTGTCGGTGAGAATGAGAACGTGCCGGTTGGGAATGCGAGGAGAGAACTGCTTCAGAGCCAGGGAAACGGCTCTTAACTCTAGCCAATTGATTGGCCTGGAAGCTTCCTCCGGGGACCACGTGCCCTGGGCTATCATCCCCTGGGCGTGGGCGCCCCATCCCGATAGACTGGCATCTGTGGTGATGACAAATTGATCCGGGCACCTGAACGGGGATCCTCTGTCCATGGTCGGAGACATCCACCACTTGAAGGATCTGCGAACACTCAGTGGGATGACAATGCGTCGATTTGAGTTGCTGTGCCCTGA
This sequence comes from Erythrolamprus reginae, assembly GCF_031021105.1. Classification (NCBI taxonomy): domain Eukaryota; kingdom Metazoa; phylum Chordata; class Lepidosauria; order Squamata; family Dipsadidae; genus Erythrolamprus; species Erythrolamprus reginae. Next base: position 264,305,552 of record NC_091951.1, on the reverse strand, counting down.
TCTCTGAAAAGGTAACAGGAGCCACTGGAGTTCCCTAGCATGAAGGCGAGCCCAGGGAATGATGCCTATGCATGACACCATCTTCCCCAAAAGGGAAGATAGAGTGACTATGGAAACTGAAGAATTAGATAAAATGTTAGAAATTAACTCCACTATACTGAGTTTTCTCTCGGGAGAGAGAAAAACCTGGGAGGATTCTGAATCAATAATGGATCCCAGGTGAGAAATGGATGTGGAGGGTTGGAGGTGGCTCTTATCAAAGTTGATGGAAAATCCATGGTCCTGAAGGACTGACATGGTGACAGAAAGGTCTGTTTTCACTTTCTCTAGGGAGTTCCCATGAATTAAAATATCATCAAGATAACATAAAATGTGGATGGGAAACGCCCTGATATAGGCCGCCAGGGACCCCAAGAGCTTTGTAAAGACCCGAGGGGCCGAGGAAAGGCCAAATGGCATCGCCCTATACTGGAAATGCCTGCCTTGAAAGGAAAAACGTAAAAATTTTCTGTGGCATTTGGCTATAGGAATGTGAAGGTAGGCCTCAGTGAGGTCTAAGGAGACCATGAAATCTCCCGAGTGAATGGCGGCCAAAATAGAAGACAAGGAGTGCATCTTAAACTTCCTATATTTGATGAATAAATTTAGTTTCTTTAAATCCAAAATAGCTCTCCAACCTCCGGAGGACTTTGGAACCATAAATAGGATGGAGTAAAAACCTAGGCCCTTCTGACCGGAAGGGACCGGTTGAATGGCTCTGATGGACAATAGATGAGAAATGGCCTCCTCCATACGGTTACAATCTGAGGATGACCTGGGAGAAGGGCAGGAGATAAAACGTTTAGGGGGAGGAGAAATAAATTCTAAAAGAAGGCCTGTTTGAACAGTGTCAATGACCCAAGGGTCCTTGGAGGTGAGACGCCAATTAGAGGCGAAATGAGCTAGGCGACCCCCTATGGGAATAGAGGTAGGATTACCATCTAGGTTTTTTTGAAGCCCTGTTAGAGGAAGCTCCCCTTTGGAAGCGAAACCCTCTACCCCTGGAGTTCCTACCTTGGGAACGAAAGCGGGGGGAATACTGACCTGGAGACCTCTGGTAGGAAGCCGCTTGATCTTGCTGGCGCCCTGGGCGACGAAAGGACTGCGTTTTGGTAGCCTTTTTTGTGGTTGGACCCAAAACTTTCTTCTTGTCCGTGGTTTCCGTGAGGAGTGGATCCAGAAGATCACCGAAGAGAAGGTCGCGCTTTAAGGGACCCTGGGATAATTGCCACTTTTGGCGAACTCCCGCTTGCCAAGGGCGAATCCATAGGAGTCTTCTTGCCGTAGTAGAAGCTGCAATAGACTTAGCAGAAAATCTAGTAGATTGCAAGGTGGCATCAGCCACGTACTGGGCAGCTGCAAAAACCTTGTTGAAGTCTTATTGACCTCTCAAGTCATCGGGAGGAATATGCTGTTGAAGTTGGCGAAGCCACAGCAGCATGTCTCTGGAGAAAAAGGAAGCCGCTGCAGAGCTTTTAGTGGCCCAGGAATCAGCGGTGAATCCTCTTTTGAGCATTTGCTCAATGCGCTTGTCCTCTGGGCGGAGGACTTCCTCCGCCTCGCCTGGCACAGCCGCTGCCGAGTGAAGAATCTTGACAGGTTCATCCGGTTTGGGAAAGGATAGAAGCTCTTCATAGGAAGAGGAAAGTTTGTACAACTTTCTGTCCTTGGTGGAGGGATTAAGGCCAGAGGCTGGAAATTCCCACTGTTTGAGTAAAGCATCTTTAAACAACTTAGGCATAGGAATTACCTCGTTATCCTCCTGTTCCTCTGTGAAGTAAGGTAAATTCTCCTCCGGGGGATCAGTGGAAGTGGAGGCTTGTTTCTCCTGGGCCGCTAATCCCGTAGAAATTCTAGCTTTGAGGAGGAGAGATTTGAATAATTGAGAAGGAAAAATAGTAATAGGAGGAGGAACCTTTATTTGGGATTCCTCATCATCTGATAGGCCTTGAAAGGCATCCTCATCATCCTCTATATCCTCATATTCATCCTGGGAGGAATCTGAATCATCCTGAATAGGAGCTCTGACCGCTGGGGGAGAACCCAAGGGGCGGGAGGAGCGAGAAGGAGGAAGAGGTAAGGGAAGCTCATTGATGGTGGAGAGTTTGGCATCAATGGCTTTGGACAACACAGCAAAAATAGACTGGAACTCAGGAGGTAAACTGGAAATGTCAGCAGAAATGGCAGAAGAATCCCTAAAGGCCTGGGAGGATCCTGGCTGGGGGGAATCTTCAATAATATCTGGTTCCTCTGGACCTATGCCCCATAGGTTAGGTTGGGGTCTGTCTAGGTTTGGCTCATCCAGAGATAACACAGGGACCCCAGAAGGAGGCAGACTAGAAGCCTCTGGGGGGTCTTGACTACTGATTACTTGGGCCTGCACTTTCAAACGTTTTGCTGATTTGTCATGTATCTTTTGTAGGGCTAGGTCCCTTCTCTTCTCGGCCCTGGTGACCTTGGTCGAGGGGCGGGCCCCTGGAGAAGAGGAGGAAGAGGCCTGGGGGATACTAGTAATCTCATCGCCTGTAGGCCTGGCCTCTCTGGGACCTTTAGTTGTGCCTCTCTTGGGAAAAGTAGCCATAGTCTGACAATTAACAGAAGACAAGGCTGAGCCAATAACTGAATAATAAGGAGAAGAATTTCAAGGACTTCCCAAGAGGAATGGATCCTGCTTCGAGGCCTCGAAGCTGCTGACACTTGAGGACAATCTGGGCAAACCCAGAGTTCGTGCCCCCAAACCCAGCGGGGCCAGCCTCCCTAAACTTTATAATTAAGTAAACCAAGGCACTCTGGTTGGAGGCTTAGCCGGTGGAGAATTTAGCCTGGGACCCCCAAGGCCCGCTCCGGGATCCACGCGGTGGACTGAGGCCTACACGGCTGGCAGGGGGCCAACACGAGAGGCCTAGATTTAAAAAGGGCGCGAAGGCCTTCGCGCCGAAAAAGATCGCTGCGTAAAATTTCTTAAAGGGGAAGCGATCGACTAAGTCCAGGAGACTAGAAGGCGTCTCACTCCGCAGGAGGTATTTCTTAAGCCCTTAAATATTTTTGTATACAATAAATAATCAATAATTCAATAGGTAAATACTTGCACCAGGACCTCCAGGCCAAAGGATTAGAAGAATCCACAAGCGGCCGCAGGAATCGTAACCGGCAAAACCGCCGGGGGAAAACGAAACCGCAACTTCTCCCAAGGAAAAAAAGCCTAGCCGCTTTTTTTCTTTTTTTCTTTTAAACGGCTGGCGCAATTAGTGCAAGTAAATAATTAAAGACAATAAATCTTACTACTTTTGAAGGAAAAGATCGAAGGGAAGGTGTTAGAATGTTGAACGAGCTATCACAATACAACCGCAGGATATGCGAACTGAGCGAATTCTGGGGAAGGGGCGGATCCGGCAAGCTTTTTTAATACTAGGCTCAGTTCCACCGGATTGGACATGAGCAACCCCATGTGACTGCTGGACCCGCTCCTTCAGTACGGAGAATGTGGCTTGCTTATTTCTGTTTAGCAAATGTCCTAGTAATTTCTGAGAAATGCTTTACTTGTTTAAATCTAATAATCAGCACACACTCAAATTATAATTCGATTCTGGTAATTAAACTATTTTATAAGCAATATCTATGTTATTTTAGAGTCCGGTATGAACCTCATGCGACTAAGGCGTCACCCACACACTTCATACTAATGTAGTTTTGTTCTGTCCTTCTCATGAATGTTCACTGAAAAACTACTTTCCCAACCTTTGCCTTTTACTACACTTTAATAATAAAAGTACTGTTGTTGCCCTCCCAGAAAGTAATTCAAGATATCACATTCTGACCAAGTAGCAATTAGTCTATTTGGAGAGGAGGAATGAACAGGAACTGAACATTCCTTGGGCAAATTAAGTATTTCAAGTACTTGAATAGATTTGCAGTCAAAAAGTGTAAACATGCATGGTACAGATAAATAGTCCAGGCATAACATACGACTACAATTGGGAGTAGAATTTCTATTGCTAAGCAAGGCAGTTGTTGAGTGAGTCATGCCTGACTTTACAACTTTTTTGCCACAGTTGTTAAGCAGATCATTGCCGTTATTAAATGAATCATGCAGTCACAATACAACTTGTTTGGAGACAAAAGATCCTGACACCAGCCAAGTGCACCTCCCTAGTAGACAGGATCCAAATGGGATTTCTCTTCCAGATCTACTGGGACAAATAAATATAATCAGGAAGAGGCAGTCCCTCAGATAACATGGTCCCAAGTCACAGAGGGTTTTATAGGTCAAAACCAGCTCCTTGAATTGGACCTAGAAACAAACAGGAAAGCAATGCAACCCATGGAGCAGAGATGTAACATGTTCCATTCTAGGGATTGATTGATTGATTGATGATTGATTGGTTTGTTGGTTTATTTATTTATTGGATTTGTATGCCGCCCCTCTCCGTAGACTCGGGGCGGCTAACAACAATGATAAAAACAGCATGTGACAATCCAATAATAAATATATATAACTGTTCACGCCACTGTATTTTGCATCAGCTGAAACTTCTGAATATTATTCAAAGTCAGCCCCATGCAGAGTGCATTAGAGAAGTATAACAGGAGGTAACTAGGACATGAGTGACATTGACCAGAGCACCCTGATCCAAGAGCAGGCGCAACTGGTATACAATACACATCTATGAAAAGACCTTCCTAGCCACCAACTACTACCTGCTCTTCAAGCAGGAGGACTCCCAGATAGTGAACCAGGTCTGTCTGGGGAAAGTCATTCAATCTTGCCAGAGTTCACCTACAAAATGTTGTCCTCCATCCAGAATCTCAGAGCCTCCAGGCATTGAGATAGGAGGTCCACAGATCACTTAATTGGCCCAAGATATACTGTATAATTGGATATTATCCATAGTGAGTAGTAAGTGGGGCATCTCTGAACCACAACAAGCCTGTCTGGATTATCTTTACTGATCTATTAATGTCCTACTAATGCCAAGTGATTAGCCCCAGTTGCATTTCCCAATATTCCTGAAGGTAAGAGACACCTATTTTTTACTCAATGTCTCTTATACTTCGCAATGCACCTACAAGACTGTTTTGATGCAGACACTAGGAATCTTGATGCCAGGTTTATTTCCATTATTACAATTTGTTTGTTGAAAATTGGGGCAAAAGAACAAAGAAGCTATATGTTCTCCTTCTTCAACCATAGTCCATCACAGAGGCATCAGTCAAACTAATAGATGGAAGGTGACAATCAGGTCATCTTAAAATCTTTTGTGATATTTGCGAAATAATAATTACTACCAAAGTTTACATTTCTGACCAAAATGTCAATATCTATAACAAGTTATTCTGCATAAGAATAGACTTGAGATTTTCAGATAAAAAGCCGATATAAAAAGAATAATAAGCTTTATTATAATGTATAAATGATATGTCTTGTAATCTAAGAAAAAAAATCTGCATGGAGTATACAGATTTTAAAATATAACTTAATGCCATCAAATTTCAGATGATTCTTATAAACACGAAGAGGAGAAAAGGAATGGTGGCAAGTGGTGATTTTCTCATGCTTTTAAAAATATATGTCTAATATCTGAAATAGCTACACATTTCATAGACAATACAAGAATAACTCAATATGCTGTTAATTACCAACATAAGATCAATAGGATATTTTCTGAATACTCTTATGTGTCATATGTTACATGTAAGAATGTATTCTGCAACATTTAGTATAACCATGTTCATTGTAATATTTCTTGTCGTGTATACAACAATTTAATTCACATCTCCTATGTGTAATTCTACACAATAGATTTTGATCATTATAAAGCTTAAATTGTTCTCAAAAAGAACATTATTGGATTCAAAACATCTAGTAGTATAGTACGAGAAAGAGAATAGGCATGATATGCCTACCTGATATGCCTCTTCCCATCCAAGTGGAAATGGCATTCACATGGGTATTTCTCGTCCAATCAGGTTGAAGGACCAAATCAATCATTTTTTTTCACTTGGCCAGATCCAAATTGCCCCACCCAGATTTAATGAATCTGGGGACTTGGCTCATTATTGCAACGAGGAAAAAATGTCATGGAACAAACAGACGTCACTCCTAACCAGCAAAGAAACTAAAGAGGTAGAAAGAGAACAGAGAAGGGTGGGAAATGAATGCTGTCTCCACTCGGATGAGAAGAGGCATATCAGGTAGGTTTCCAACGCCTATTCTCCATCCTGCAGCGGAGACAGCATTCACATGAGACATACCAAAGCCTTGGGTCCCAATTGGGTGGGAAGAGAATGTAACAGTGCTACAAACTGCTCTCCACCACGCGCTGGAGAACACGCCTGCCAAAGGCTGCATCTGCCAATGCATAGGAGTCAATTTTGTAGTGCCTGATAAAAGAATTGGGAGAGGACCAGGTGACTGCTCTAACTCTACAAACTCAAGTGATGCTTGAGTCACCCATGCTGCCAAAATAGCAGCACTGTGGGTGGAGTGAGCTGTGATGCCCGATGGCTTGAGGAGAGCTGTAAGTTCGTATGACTTAGCAATAGTGCCCCTGATCCAGTGACCAATAGTAGCCACTGAAACATTGGTCCCCAGGGAACGGAGGAGACAAGGAGTGCTTCTGTTTTTCGGAATTGCAAGGTGAGGTCAATGTAGATTCGGAGTGCCCTTTTGACATCAAAGAATGCCATCTCCAGTCCAGGTGATGAGCGGGACAAGACCAAAAGGACAGCAGTACCATCTCTTGTGCTTGATGGAAGACCTAGTTCACCTTTGTTAGAAAGGTGAGGTCAAATCGTAAGACCACCTTGAAAATACAAAGGTAATCTCTCACTGAAAGTGCTGAGAATTTCGAGATCCAATGGGCGGATGTGATGGCTACCAGAAAGGCAACTTTGAAAGAGAGATATCACAGAGATGACTTCCTAATAGGTTCATATGGAACTTCAGTCAGAGAAGAGAGGTTGGATACCTGTGGATAGTAGGAGGGCAGATGTTGGAAATGCCTCGTAGGAATCTCTGGGTGGTGGGGAACTGTTACATAGATTCCCCTTTAGGTCCTGAAATGACAGAGGAAAGAGACGCCACTTGTCTATGAAGTGTGCTTGCCGCTAGGCCTTATGGAAGCCATGTACAAACAATGGACTATTTTAGGCAGGGAAAATGTTTTAAAGGTAAGCCAAATAGATAGAAAGGAAAAAGGAGTGAGGTGATTAGAAGCTTTGCTGGTTTCCTGGGAGTGTTGCCAAAAACATCCTTCCAATTGAAGGACCGATTTAACTGGGAGGGGGGGCAAGGCGGATCCAGCCAAGTGAAAAAAAGACTGACTCGGTCCTTCAACCTGATTGGACGAGGAATACCCATGTGAATGCCGTCTCCGCTGCAGGATGGAGAAAGCTAAGCTTCTCTTCGACAGAAAAAAAAAACAAAATCAAGTTTCAGACAAATCTACTAACATCCTGCATGGAATTCTACTGTTGTTCTCCTCACTCCCATTCGTAACAAGTTACTGTAACCACCCTTGGTATTTGTCGTATTTTAATAAGGAAAAGAAAGTCTTGATAGGAAAAAATTCAATCAGGAGGCAACAAGAAACAAAACACTATTTTGTCTTAAATTTGCACGACCTAATTTATAGCAAAGCGACAAAACCTACAAGTTCTGGTAAACGTCAGAGCCGCAGAGCTCATTACATATGTTGATAGGTATGAAGCAAATTCTCTGTAGGCCTTTCCAAAATTGCACACAGCCAATTTAATATGAACCAGAAGTCTCTGGCTGCTGGATGAACATTCTAATTCATTCCCATATGGATAGGAAGAGGAAGGAGATTTTTTCACTCCTCATTTATTTACAATTGAAGAGTTTGTCTTTTAAGAGTGAGCACAAGGCCAACAACTATGGATTTTGTTTGTGAGAAGAACCTCCTACTTCCATAACACTATCCAACCGATGCAGAGAAAGCATCCTGGTTGTATATAACCTCTTCCCCCACTAGAATCTGCCTTGCCCAATCTCGTCTGGGCCAGCTCCAACAACAACATCTGCTTGGCAGCTTTTCAAATCCATGGATAGTTATCTAACAAGCTTTTGTGCTGCACTGTTTATTCTGTGTGAAGAAATGCCTCTTTAGTTGAAAGAGTACTTTAGAAAAACTGTGCAGCTATTAGCAAGTGAAGCACAAGGCTAATAACCCCCACCTGCTCATCAAATTAATTATGACATCTGAGTCATTAAAAACTCAGAAAGAACACACGACTGCAGAGTTGTCATACGTAGAAACAAACATATTGTACATTCGAATGAAAAATGAAATTTAAACCAGACTACGGAACCATCAGGGGAGGATGACCTTCCACTTTTTAAAAAAAATAAAGTTTAGCATTCATTTCTTCCCCAATGGGACAAAAAACAAAAAAAAGAAAACGAAGCTGAAGTTCTATATTACAGAACAATTACAAGAAAATATAAAAATATATAACTAGAATTGTTTCCATCAGGGCAGCTCGTGTATTGATTCCATTTGGAGGGGGGGAAAGAGACTTTAGAACATTTATTTCTATTGGAAAATAAGCTAGGCCATTTCAGGTGCTTGTTTTTTTAAGTCTTCTTATATAGCTTCCTAGATTCGCCCACGTTTCTGCAACACTCCGCGGCCTGCACTGGCTGCCGATTGGTTCCCGGTCACAATTCAAAATGTTGGTAATGACCTTTAAAGCCCTACATGGCATTGGGCCAGAATACATCCGGAACCACCTTCTACCGCACGAATCCCAGCGGCCGATAAGGCCCCACAGAGTTGGCCTTCTCCGGGTCCCGTCGACCAAACAATGTCGTTTGGCGGGCCCCAGGGGAAGAGCCTTCTCTGTGGCGGCCCCAGCCCTCTGGAACCAACTCCCCACAGAGATTAGAACGGCCCCCACCCTCCTTGTCTTTCGCAAATTACTTAAGACCCACCTTTGTCGCCAGGCATGGGGGAGTTAAGTTATCCTTTCCCCCTAGGCTATTACAAGTTATGCATGGTATGTTTGGTTTTTATTATAATAAGGGTTTTTAGTTGTTTTTATTAATTGGATTGTTCATGTTGTTTTACCACTGTTGTTAGCCGCCGCGAGTCTGCGGAGAGGGGCGGCATACAAATCCAATGAATAGTAATAATAATAATAATAATAATAATAATAATAATAATAATAATAATAGCTGGACAGAAGAGATCTACTGAATTCTAAAGGGAAATTTAGAACCTAGTATCTGTATGTATACTCATATGCTTATGTACTATTGAAAAATAATCTACAAAAAAGAGGTGCTGGCTGTTAGCAGCAAAAGTGGGCATTATAATCAACCAAGAAAACAGCACCTAATTTCTAACTTCATACAACTAGACTTGCCTTTCTGGTTCTCAGCAGACTTGTAATACAGAAATAGCTGTATCCATAAGGGGCTGCCATCTACTGTACTACAGTTCCAGCTCTACGCCCAGAACTTCCAGCAAAGGCAAGTCTTTCAGCAGCATCTTTCCTGGACAAGGGTAATGGTAAAAATGATCATGAAAAGGAAGTGCAACTCAAACTGTGGAGTGATGCTGCTCCAGCTTTCACTAGCCAGTATGTAGGGCTACTCTTGAAGTCAATTCGGAAGCTTCAGCTGTTGCAAATTGAAGCAAGAACAGCCTTGGGGGACTCTACAGTGGTCCATATTACACTTCTCTGCTCCATGAATTTCACTGACTATTGGTCTGCTTCCCTGTACAGTTCAAGATTATCACCTGCAAAGTTCTTGATGATCCTTGATGAACTGCTGTGTCCTACTAGGATAAGCCATGGTGGCAGAGAAGGAGTCGTTCAGATCCTGTCTAACTCTAACTCTTGGGATCTGGAAGAAGAGCCTTCTCTGCTGCAACACCCGCCCTTTGGAACATCTTACCTTCTAAAGTAACATCTGACCCCCATCCTCCTCTCCTCCTTCCACAAAGGGATGAAGATTGCGCTCAGCTGGCTGGCCTGGGGGTGTTCCACGCTGGAGGTGGGGCTGCTGGATTGTGGCAGACTCCCCTCCTTAGTCTCTGCTCTACACCTATTGATATTTTTAGTTATCATATTGATATATTCTTGTTGTGTTCTTTTTCCATTGCTTACTTTATTGTTCTATTAATTTAGTTCTGATTTTGTTTACACCACCTTTCATTTTCTTTTCATTACTGTAAGCTGCCTAAAAGGTCCCATGTGAAATAGGTGGCAAGTAACTTTAACAAATAAAAATAAAATAATATTCCCTCGTTTTCACTATGGTAATGTAGTAGCAAAATTAGAAGGATGACCAGACAGCAGGCTTACGGTACGGAGAACTGCTGGAGGCAACACTATGGGCTACAATCAAAAAAGGCTGCTTTGAAACATTCTAAATTTGGCAAACTGCAACCAATATGCTTTATAAATATAATATTGCAGCACATTCTCCTAACATTTTGCAGTTAATAACAGCACACTGATCCTTTTAAATTTTCATGGGCACTTTTAAATGGTATTCTTTTTTACTTCTATCTTTATTTTCATTTTTATTTTAGTCCAGAGTAATTTTTGAGTTAATTCATATTTGATAAATCTGAAATAGACATACACACACACTTGCATACAGATGCAGATAGGACAAATAGTGTTTTCAACCTAAACATCAGGAAACTAGATAGAAAATATTATTATTATTATTATTTATTAGATTTGTATTATTATTTATTAGATTTGTATGCCACCCCTCTCCGTAGACTCGGATTGGGGTTCTCTCTCGCTGCTTTTGTCCGTATTAAAAATAAAGGTATAATGATAAGCAAATACTTACAGTATATCTCTTTTGAAATAAGCTTTCTTCATTAGCAATCTGGTAAATCCTGTGGTAGCTGTTTTAGGATGCTAAGCAAACTGAGAGCAAAACAGTCCCATAAAATGTTTGGGAAGAATTAAGGCAAGATTAAGCCATATTAAACAAAATATTTTATCCATTTGATTAAAAGACAGAAAATAATAGATGCAAAACATTGCATAATTATATGAAGGCAGGCAGATAAATACTGTCAACCCATATGTTAAAAGAAAGGATTATATATAAAGTACATAATTGGTTGTGTCCAATCCTAATATAAATTGAAGCAGCCTTGCTGAAGGACACGATCCTGCTTCACTCAGGGTAATACTCAAGTGTCAGAAAACTCTTGAGAATGATAAAGATGCTGAAGGAAGCCAGTAGAGGAAATCCTCTAATTCTAAGGAGATGCTTCTCAGACGAAGCACAGGAAACTGCATTCTTCAAAGAAAACACCATATAAGAATTCCTTCCATTGCTGTTTTAATGTCTCAAACAGAGCAACAAATGTAACCATGCTTGTGGGTATCCAGGATGTACCTCCACATTTGCATCAACTGTTACTATACCGAATGCTAGATAACCAACTTTTCAAAAAAATTATAATTTAAAAGATTTTCTACTGTACAGAAAACCAAGCTATTTGTTCAAGCCTCAGAATTGTATAAGAAACTAGAAAAAGTTTGTTTCATGTTGTGTGATGACAGAAAAAAAGGGAAATTATTTCCTATAAAAGTTATATACTTCCAACAGTTTCTTATAATGGTAAACAATGGTAAAATGGTAAAACGGATATTTTGTATAGCAAAATAAATGAAAAATGTAGAGAATTGAAATCTGGTAACTCTAGTATTTGCAATACTATGTGTCATTCACAGAAGACACCAATAATCTGAGATAAGAAGAAATACAGTATATCCTGAAATTTAGGGCTCAATTGGATATTGTAGACAATGGGCCACATTTTATTTCAGGAACAATATTGTGTACATTTAAAGCATTTGAAAATTATACTTTTAGTACATAACAGGAGCTGAAGATTTATTGGACCAAAAAGGAAGGAAGAGCTAGAAGAGAAACTGATATAGAAAGTAACTCTCCACAAAGAATAGAACACTACCTCCAATGGACAAGACAACCCAAAACAACAGAATGAGAACATATTCCATACATGAGAGAAACATCTATTAGGTTTTCAAAGCCTAGCAGAGTAAAGACAGAAAATGAGAGACCAAAACTTTGAGAAGCAGGAGGTCCCTATGCAGAGAAGAGAAGAGCTTTCATATATAGCACAAGGATCAGGAATCAGGATATGTTATTTCTGGAACCATGATCTATATTTGCTAGATGACAGATTCCTAGATTAAGATGAATTATATTTCTTAAGCAGTGGTAAGAATATATTTGGTTCAAGGCCTCATTAATTTGATCAGAAGGGATTTAGTCTGAATCCTGTGAGAACTGGAAAAATTTCATAAGTTTAAAAAGACAAATCATGTTAAAGGCTCATAAAATATAAGAGAGTAATTACTTTAGTACCTATTAAAAGATGTACCATCTTTTCTGTCTATACTGTAATGATCGTGGGAAATATACAAAATAAGCTTAAAATTCTGAACCCAGGAACATAAGCATAATTTAATAGGTATACCTGGGATCTCATGACTAGATATAACAATTTTAAAATGTAATAGAAAGATCAAAGCATGTGTATGTGTATTTTAAAAAAATAATCACATCTGATCAGAAGTAAAGAGAATTAACTTGGCAATTCTGGCTGGAATATTTGAGATTTTAAAAGCTGGAATATTAATAAAAGCAATACTGACAGGTGCAAAGAATCAACATTAAGTTTTGGTTAAACTGATTTATTGATCACCCCTGTACACAAGAATCTATTCAACTAACAGCAGTAAAATGGCACTAAGAAACGTTTATGATATTCATTGGGGGGCTGGACTGGATTGCTTGTGGGAACATAACAATTCCAGGCTGATTTTTCCCTTCACACTGCCCTCAGGCTCTGCTTCATATTCTCCTACAGTGCTGTTGCCATCTACTACTTAACTATCTGTCAAACCAAAATACAATGGCACCTCTACTTATTAACTTAATTCATTCCGTGACCAGGTCTTAAGTAGAAAAAAAAGTTTATAAGAAGAAGCAATTTTTCCCATAGGAATCAATGTAAAAGCAAATAATGCATGTGACTGGGGAAGCCACAGGGAGGGTGGAGGCCCTGTTTCCTAGAGAGGCCCCATGGAGGCTTCTCCCCGCCTTTTCCGGCCCTGTTTCCTGCTATGAGATTCCTAGAGAGGCCCTACGGAGGCTTATCCCTGCCTTTTCCTGTTAGTTTCGGAAACTCGGGTTTGTAAGTGGAAAATGGTTCTTGAGAAGAGGCAAAAAAAATCTTGAACACCCAGTTCTTATCTAGAAAAGTTTGTAAGTAGAGGCGTTTGTAGGTAGAGGTATCACTCTACAGAGAATCGTTTCCAAAGCTAACTGTAGATCTGTCAAAGAAGCATAAATAGACTTTAAAGACTTGCGTTACATCTATATGTTAGAAGACAAAGTATATTAAGTATGGTCCTTCTAGGATATTACTGTCCAACTTTCTGACCTACTTTCTCTTTTAGAAGGTACAGAAAAAGCACAAGGGGCTTGACCGTATTCATCTTGATCTTAACCAAAAAGAAAGATTTAGTAGTTGAAATGGAAGAATGGTTGGGGGAGAACAATCATGTATGAAGAATTGATGTTCCTCAAAATATATTTTTAAAATTGTAATGCCTAGTTCCCACAAGTTATAGAATTCGTTTAAGAAAAGCCCTCCCCAATATGCTTAGAATATTTTACAGTCTTGCCACTTCCAGTTGAAATCTTTTAAAGCCTTATTCCATCTGAAATCTTAATGCTATTATTCAGTTTATATTTATTCTGTACGTTTCTGTCTTTTCTTGTTATGCCAGAAAGTTTCCAGCAGATAATGGTTGCACCAAACCAAGAGCTAAAAGAAAGCATGGAAAGTCTCTGAAATTATCTGGTTTTGGCTTGGAAGCTAAAGAATATTAGGCCTAGTTAGTTCTTGAATGGATGATCACCAGGCAAAGATCAAAATAGACTAGGAAGATGGGGGGGGGAAACCCCAGAAAAGGAAATGTAACACTGCTTTGAAGCTGTTGCCAATGGATGTAGCCATGAGGCCCTAAGACCTGAATTGACTCAACAAGGACTAACCCTTTTTGGAACACCCATAAGGAGAATACTGAAGAAACAGTTTAATGCACTGAGTACACTGTAATTTCTTTCTCAAGATGAATCACTCTGCTTTTATTGTCTGTATCCTTTTTTAAAAAAAAAATCCAAGAATGTGCCAGAAAATGTTTCATAAATTCTGCAGAACCTAGATCACACACAGCAAACTTATTCTCATATCCACTTAATCTCAGTACACATCTCCACTCCTACTTCCTTCCCAGTAGTATGCGAGCCTTAAAAACACAAATGTTCAGGTTTCCTGGAGCAAAAACTGAAAGGAAAAAAAGTTTTCTTCCCAAGAGAGAGAGAAAGCTATATGCTCTTGGCGCCCTGAAGCTGTTAACTGTAGTAAAATATAATGTGGCACTTCACCACAATTAACCACAGGGGAAACAGCCTTTTTTCACCTTTGATGACATTTAGCAGATAAGACTATAAATTCCAGATGTTATCTACAAATAAAGGGTTTTGAACACCAAATGTGTGTACTTGTTGCTGAAAAAGAATCCAAATGTGTACCCAAAGCAAGCAAAATTAAAACTTAAGACAATATATAAATATTTTTAAAAAAATATCCACTCTCTTAATAGATAGGAGCTAAAGTCAGCCATGAAATAGTCAATAGCCAAATAATGGGCTAGTTTTTTAAATAAATTCTAAATGACATCTGTTAATGAGCAGATGATTAAGCAGACTGCACATCTTAAATGAAGCTAAGTAACATTTTAGGCAAATGTTAGATGATTAAGGAAAATGCTGTTTTATATTTCTGATGTAAGAGAAAGTGTCACTGACATTTTTCAATTACAACCTTAACAAGTGCAGCTTATTCCCTTTGATAAGTAGAGATTCCATATAGGTTGAGATCCTACATTAGGTTTTTATACCTGATAATACCAGGGATTATGCTAAATTGGTGCATGAGGAATAATAAATACAGTAATGTTCCTACTGACTATGTTTCAAATAATACTGCACATTATAAAAAATTCCAAAACTTTAACCTAAAAATCAACCTATACACACAACTCTCAAATAGCAATTACTATCTCCTGTATCAAAAATATATGAGAATCTGAGATAATTTACTATTTTCCTTTTTTCATACCCCTCTAACAACTGAGAAGGAAGAACTTGAGTAGAAATAGAATAGTGATGCTATATGTTATGTACCTTGTATTCTTATGAAAGAAAAATGCTTTTAGATTCTGCTTTAGTCTCAATAACTACAGCCTTAAACAGAACTATTGTTCTGCTATAGATAATATTCAGGGGAAAGTGGTCATCGTTTTACTAACAGAGTTTTACTTACAGAGAAACTGTGATGACTCCCCCAGATGCTTCCCCAGATCTCTGGATGTTAGTCAGGAGGAAGATGAGCCAGTCCCAAGCATGTAGGAGGGGAGCTGGCAAATGGTTGAGAGGTGGGGGCTGCAAGTCCATATGAAGGGAAGCAATCAATGGGAGAGTGATGAGTAGCCAACTGGAGTGATCTGGCTGAAACAAAGCTGCATGAGGTCTGTTTTGGCCACCACTCTACAATTACAGTATATCCAATGAGAATATCAAATTCGAGCCCTGCAATTAAAAAATACTAGCCTTGTAGTGAGGTATGAATTATTTCTCTATCAGGCTGTCTTCTGATAAAAGTAATAGAAGAAACTGAAAAGTATCTAAAGTTATTAGGACACATCTATTACTTTCTTTTGTTGTCATGTCTGCTGAATTTAACCCTAAAATAGTTCCTCTGGCCTCTAGGTTTCCATTGGTCAGTTTCTTGCTGCCTAATTCTGCGCAACCTATGAACTTTTATTTTAATGTACATATATGGATATTGAATAAGTTAAGTGGGAATATGTGCATATGAACATGAAAAAATAGAGTGAGAAAGGACTATGTTCAGCTAAAGGCAGGAGATAGTAGGCCAGTGATGCCGAACCTATGGTACGTGTGCCACACATGGCATGGGGAGCTATATCTACCAGCACATGAGCCATTGCCCTAGCTCAGCTCTAGCACACATGTGCATGCTGGCCAGCTGTTTTTCAGCTTCAACAGAGGCTCTGGAAGGGCATTTTTTGCTTCCAGAGGGTCTCTGGGGGTGATGGGGAGGATGTTTTTGTCCTCCCCAGGCTCCAGGAAAGCCTCTGGCAGGATGAAAAATGGGCCTACCAGGCCCACTAGAAGTTGGGAGACAAGACATTTCTGGCCTCCAGAGGGCCTCGGGGGAGGCCATTGCTGCCCTCCCAAGGCATTGAATTATGGGTGTGAGCACTTGTGCATGAACAATAGCATGCATGCACATGGTTTCAGCACCCAAGGGAAAAAAAGGTTCGCCATTACTGGTGTAGGCCATTTGTATATCATGCTATTCCATAATCTTAATAGGAATGCATATTTTACACCTTCAAAGGCTCCAACTATGAAGAAGTGCCAGTAACAAACCATCTGTTATTCAAGCATTGCATGACCAGAATCGGGAATAAAAGTAACCTATTAACAAATCAAAACCAAGTCATGATCCAATGATATTTTTCTTAGCATATGAAGCCAGAGTCCTGTGTACTTCATGGTAAGCCTAGTACTTCAAATCATAGAAGGTTTCTGATTTTTAGTTGCAAATACTGTAGTCATAATCACCACTAAACAAAGTTTGGGGAGACATGTGAACATAAGCAATTTTCGTATTTGCTTATGAGACTTCTCAAACTGAAACAGCTTTTTAAATGAATTCCAATCTGTGAGTGAATAATATAACACACCAAAGAGTATGAATCTCAAAATAGCTTCCTCTCTATATTTCTTGAATCCAATTCATGACTTTGTTAACATAGTTACAAGAATGTTTATCACCTTCATTCCTATTGGGAACTTCATATAAATTACAAAAGTATGCTACATCAACTGCTATATAAATAATGATGAAAAAACTATAAATATGTTATGCATGCTAATATATGAAACACATGCAGCTATAGACAATTATCTCCATTAACATAGAAACATAGAAGTCTGACGGCAGAAAAAGACCTCATGGTCCATCTAGTCTGCCCTTATACTATTTTCTGTATTTTATCTTAGGATGGATATATGTTTATCCCAGGAATGTTTAAATTCAGTTACTGTGGATTTATCTACCACGTCTGCTGGAAGTTTGTTCCAAGGATCTACTTCTCTTTCAGTAAAATAATATTTTCTCATGTTGCTTTTGATCTTCCCCCCAACTAACTTCAGATTGTGTCCCCTTGTTCTTGTGTTCACTTTCCTATTAAAAACATTTCCCTCCTGGACCTTATTTAACCCTTTAACAATACAAGTATTTAAAATACAGCTACAAAAATAGATCTCAATTTAATTCTGGCTTCAGCCATAACTAAAGAATATTTTAAGTTATAAAACTAGAAAGGAAACAAAACACATTTTCATTATTATTATTAAAATACAAACAACAAATTTTGTTTCTCAATATCTATGATCCCAAGTGCTCCACTGAATGCTATTCAGAAAGAGTCCGATAGTCATGAAGCAGATTTTCAATATATTCTGTAGCAAAGAAAAAATAATTTGGATTGGCAGAAAAAAAAACTTTTTTATTCTTATTTAATGTAAATTATCTATGCATTACAAATTAATCTACTGTATCTTTCGGAGTATAAGGCGCACCCCCCCAAAGAGGGAGGAAATGTTGGTGGGTCTTATACACTGAATACAGCCATTTATGGTCTCCCGAAGCCCTGATCCCGCATACACTGAAATGTATGGGCCCCCTTTTGCAAAAAACAGGGTGCACAGAAGGTTTGGGAGGTTTGCAGAGTGCTCCTGGGCCGAGGAGAAGAAAAACTTTTTTTTCTTAGTTACCTCTTTGAAATCTTGGTGCGACTTATACACCAGTGCATCTTATAGTCCGAAAAATATGGTATTTAGTATATTAGATCTTTTTGTTCTACTCAGTAGTATGTATTATTATTTATTATCCAGACTTAACAGAAGTTAAGAGCCCTGTTCATCAACTATTCAGTATTTTTAAATTACAGGTAGTCCTTCACTTACAACAGTTTACTTAGTGATCATTCAAAGCTACAACGGCACTGAAAAACTTTACTAACAAAGATTTTTCACAGTTGGCAGCATCCAATCAGTCACATGATTTACATTTGGATGCTTGGCAACTGATTCACAGTTATGACTGTTGCAGTGCCCTGGGGTCAGATGATTCCCCTCTTGCAACCTGATAAGCAAAGTCAATGGGTAAACCAGATTCACTTAACAACTATGTTACTAATTTAACAACTGCAGTGATTCACTTAACAACTGTGGCAAGGAAACTCACCTAACAAATTTCTCACTTAGCAACGTAAATTTTGGGCTCAATTGTGGATGTAAGTTGGGGGCTACCTGTATGGATTTATTAATAAATTTCATTTTCCTGCTCATGCCAAAAAATACAATTCCAAAAATATATACAAAACTTAATGAAATATTTGCTTCTTTTACTGTTTAAAAGCTTGAAACAGAGCTACAGAACAATTACTCTTATATTTTTAATTACACCCCTGTCTCTCAAAATAATAGCTTCATCAGTAAACCAATTTACCATCATAAAAAAAATCTAATGCTCTTCTTGGTATACTTAAATTTTATCAGTGCCAACGTGCATGTTGCCATTAGTAATGAAATAAAAACACATATATTATACTCTCTTCCTTAATTACGCAAATATGCACAGATGCTGATTTTTAAATTATATGACTGTATCACTTATAAGCTTTTTACTTGAATTTTGTATCTTAACTCACTCACATACTGTTAAAGAGGAGAGGATACATATTACTACATACATGTATAAACAAAAAGAGGAAAAGCAGTCAGGAATTATAGGTTTTAACTGTTCTTTATGTGGTCACATAAACACAACAGGCAATAGTAAAGTCTCCAAATACAAATTTAAGTTTACAATTATTCTAAAACCAAAATAATGTGTTATAATAATTCTTCCCTTTAATTCAGATTCAATGTCGAGCATCCAGTGATCACAACAATTTTTCTTAGTTTGTTACTATGCTAAAAACATGGATATACTTATAAATCGTTGCCTTTTAACAGATTGAAAAGTCGACAAGATAAACTGCTATTAGTAATCATGCCCGCTTCTAAAAACTGTGTTTTATATTATAACTTAAAAGAAGAAGGAAAACCCAGTGACAATAATTATAAGCAATATGCTTAGGAAAACCACAAAAATTAAGCTTTAAACAAACAATACATGATCAAAATTAACTTTCATTTTGGAAAGTTACAAATGGACTAAGAATCCAAAAGGATTTACAATAAGATTTTGGAATGAATTATAAGAATGCAGCATGAAAATGCTTTTGCTTTAAATTCTCTTTTTAAAAAACCAATAGAATCAGACTTTGAAAGTTAGGTATTATAAGGTATCAGAACAGATTAAAGAATACTTCAGTTTGATGTTAATACAAAATGGAGCAAAATATTTTAACATGGGACATACTGAATAATACTTTTGAAAAATGAACCCAAATGTTAATTTTAAGAGTGACTTCCTCTATAGATAGACTGTGTTTTAAAGATGTTAGGGAAGACAAATATGTTTTACTCGACTAGACAGAGACTGATCTGAAAATGGGAAGGAATTTGATGACAAAGAGTGTTGAGAAAAATGTCAGTAAGAAGAAAAGAGAATTATTATAAAATTGTTTGGAGGTGGTACCTAACTCCGGCTAGATTGAACAATATGAATCAGCAGTACTCAGCAAACTGTTGAAGATGTTGTGGGGGGAAAGGAATGTATTTACATATGTGGTGGGACTGTAAATTTGTGCAAAAATTGTGGAAGATGTTGTTTAAGAAGATTGAAGAAATTGCTGGAATTAAAGGTAGAAGAGGCATCAAAGACGGCATTACCCTCACTATTGGGAGATAAAGTGTAAAAAAGAAACTAAATATTCAATAACAAATTTGCTGACCGTAGCAAGATTAATAATTTCCAGGAACTGGAAAACACAAGGTAATTAAAGGTGATTACTGTTTGGAAGAATGGTATAAGGAAGTATGAGATATTGCCATAAATGATAAATTGACATGTAATATTAAAGTAAAGAGAGGCATAACAAAAGTGAATGAATTTGATGGAATTTGGAAACATTTTCTAATGTTTGTGTTTTCTATGGGAAGGGAGATACCACCACCAGAAGAAGCTTTAAGATTTTGGAAGCAGGAATGATCCCGAAGGGTGGGGGAGCACTTGTTGAATGATTGCATTGTGCTTGACAATTGATATTTAAGCAAATGATTCTTATATATTATGATTTATGTATGTTTAGGTGATTGTATTATTTGTATTTATTTTATTTTTAAAAAATAAAGAACAACCTCAATCTCAAAAAAAAAAAACCCCAGTTCAACTGAATCTTCTCCAGAACTAGACCAGACATGAAAATACTTCCCCGTGTGGCTCAAAAAGGATGCAATGAAAATGGTGAAAGAGGTAGTTCTCTCTGTTGTGACAACTGCTAAGATAAAGAATAAATATTACATTTCCAATGTTATTATATTAATAAATTTATGAAAGAAATATGTGCTCAAATTAAAATTTTTAAAAAGACAATATTTTGTTGGAGGTTGCTAAAACTCATGTGAAACTTTGGAAACTTCCATTCCTACAGCATCAATAAATATTTCGTGTTGATTTCTTTATACTAATTTTCAATGTTCTTACTTGCTGTACAGTAACAGCAACTTAAAAATAAGGCTTTCACTCAGAGACTACTGCTGCCTAGGGAAGTAAAAGTTATAGCGGTCACAGTAACTTTAAATCAATGGGATAGTAACTACAGATTGGGAATTTTAGAGTTATTCTAAATCCATGCACGTTTCACTTTCAAAATTATAGTTGTAGGAACTGCAAGGAAACAATTTTTTACATCTCTTGACAAAAATGTACAACCCCAAATTAACAATAAATACAGTGACAATTATGGAAAATTACAGAGGTCATTAATTCTGAATTCCCAGAATTATCAAGTCTCAGTAGTTTTTCTGGACTTTTTTTTTCAGAAAATGTGTTTAATCTATCACCCTGTTTGGTTCCTTTAATCAAACCTGAAGCATTCACTAATTTTGTTTATTCTGTACTGATTGCAGAGCTCTATGTTTTCCAAACCTCTGAGGCATTTGGCAAGTGCTAGAATGGCATAGACAGGAAAGAAGCAGAAATGTGTGGATTCAGTACAGAAAAATTTGCTCCTTTGCCTCTCTAGTCCTGCATAAAATAAAGAGAGAGCCCTACAATAACAGATCGTGTCCCAACCCAAGACTTCTCTGCACGGAAACTGCACACCTCTGATCTACTGCAAGTACCATAATGATACCTTATGACAAATTTATGCATATAAACCCTGTATCAGAAGCTGAAACTGTTGAAGGACCAGATGGATCTCCCTGAGTTCCAGCCAATAGATATTGTTGAGCAAGTCCCTATGGGACCCCAGCCAAAGAGGTTGGTATCTGATGTGACTATGAAATGACTGACCTCTTTGAGGGTGCAACCCTTGGTGAAGGCCAATGACATCCACCACCGGAAGGATGTTAGGAATGCTGGGGTGATTCAAACTTGTGTCTCTGAGTTGCTGGCGCCTAGGAGGGTACCAAAATGTAGCTTCCCCCCCCCCCTTATTTGGTTCACCAGCTCCACCATACTGTTTTGCGGATCCTGTGACAGAAAAACTTGACATAGCCTGGTATGTCAAGTTGCTCTTCTGTACATTCACTGAGAAGCTATGCTCCTGTAGCACCCTGATGGTCATCCAAACACCCTGTCTCATGTGTTGTTAATTTTAATTAATTTAGCAAAGAAAAGGATAAATGTGTATATTAAAAGCATTGTTAGGATTTTTTTCTGAATGTTAACATAACAAAGAAATATCATTTACAGTGGTACCTTTACCTAAGAACGCCTCTACTTAAGTACTTTTCTAGATAAGAACCAGGCGTTCAAGATTTTTTTTGCCTCTTCTTAAGAACCATTTTCTACTTAAGAACCCAAGCCCGGAAAAATTTCCCAGGAAATTTGAGAGCGGCACAAAGGCCCAGACAGTTTCCTGCCATTCCCCCTTTAATCCTGGCCATCTCGGGCTTTTCTGGGCTACCAGAGAAGCCTTTCGGTGGCACTTAAGGAGGCTTTGGCAGTCCAGAGCGAACGAAGCACTTTCCTTTCTCTGGTTGCTTGGAGAGGAAATAAACCTCTGCCAGCGCCCAGAGAAAAGAAATGCTCCATTCGCTCTGGGCAGCCCATTGCGAACGGAGCATTTTCCTTTCTCTGGGTGCTTAGAGAGGAAATAAACCACTTTGCTGTGGTGACTCCCTAACGCTGCCTCCCACACACCCGGCGCGAGGTTGCCTCCCAGAGCATCTGGGCGCGGAAAGGCAAAAGGGGGCGCTTCGCCCCGGCTAGATCAACTCGGCTTCAGCCCAACTGAGGAGTCATCACAGCGAAAGAAAGGTGCTGGCTACAAAGAGAACGAGCGAAAGCATAGGAAGGAAGAAGAAGCAGGTAGCAGCACCAGCCACCTTTCGGTCAAAGGAGCGGGAGGTTCCCCACTCTCGCCCGCCTGGGTTTCTCTTTCTGGCACAGTGCATGAGAGGAAGCCTTGCACTGGGTGTATGGGAGGTGCGTGCTCCTCTTCGCCGCCTCAAGAGTCCTTCTTTTTTTTTTAAGCTTTAAAGTTTTGGATTTTTTAAATTCATCTCACCTCACCTTCTTCCTTCGGCAGCAACTGTCCTCCTCCTCTTCTTCCTCCTCCCACCAAAATTCCGAGCTTTTATTTCTTTCCTAAATGTGTTTGCATGCATTATTTGCTTTTATGTTGATTCCTATGGGAAAAATTGCTTCTACTTACAAACTTTTCTACTTAAGAACCTGATCACAAAACGAATTAAGTTCTTAAGTAGAGGTACCACTGTATTATTATTTTAGTCACAAATTCTGTGTCCTTTTTACTGCTTATGTTATGTAGCTAACCCTTCTGGACTCTACTACAAGCGCTGTCAGCACCTTTGTAAAGGCTCTGGGTGCTGTATTGAAAATGATTTTCTTCGTAGCAGAACCTTTAGGAACTGCCAATGATCCAGTAATATTGGAATGTGGAGATAAGCCTCATCAAGTTTATTGAGGTGAAGAAATCACCTTCCCTTATGTCCTCCAGGATGGACTGGAGAGAGCTCAACTGTCCTAACCAAGCTGCTGGACCAAGGAACAAAGCACAAAACGGATCCAAATAAACCTTGTTTTAATATTCAAAAAACTACTAATTATCTGTCTTAGCAGACCTTTTAAAGCCAGTGAAATAATAAATCACTGTGTTTGGTGCAATAGCTGTTAATCAATCTTCTTAATTGCTGGCAATTATCCAAGCAAAAAGAACTAAAAGTCTGATAAGATTGTTGGCAGAATGCCCAGGAGCAATTTGCAGGAAAGATGATGTCTTTCAAACATGAACTGAACAGGAGTTTTGCAGCCAGAGCTGCAAATTGGTTAATCATTTTCCTCAATTAAATAGGCTATGGGAGTGGCCAATTCTCCCCTGGAGGGTTGGGGATTAACCCTTCATCCTCCAATAACTTCAAGTCACCTTGGCTGTCATCCCCTACAAGGAAGGCCTCACTATCCAAGGCGTGGCAGGGAAACTGAGGTGGCTCTGTGATCCTGATTCAGGCAAACAGAGTGAAAGAGGCCCGCTAAAGCCATGGGTCTGTGCTGGTAATGATACTGCAGGCTTGCAGCAATGCCTTTGTATAGCCCTTGAAATTGTTTTGCTGATATTTTCTGGCAATTCAATTCTCTGGTCTTCCTATGGGCGCAATCCAGCTACAGTGAGCGTCAATTTGGCCTCGGAGTCTGGCTTCTAGCTACAGGATCCTAGCCAGCTACTAGAAGTTATGAATGCAAAGGGGTCATAGTCTTGCTTTCTGTTGCCTTGTAAGGACAACTATGGAGACAGCTCTCCCACGCCCTCCGGAGGCCAGTTCTGTAAAGCTGCTGCATTGATAACAACCTTCAGCTGAAAAAGGGCAGAAGGCTGCAGAAAGTGTGGGGGAGGGAACCAACCCCCCTTCCAATGCCACTTGCTTTTTTTCAGCAATAGTGAAGTGTTTTTCTAAAGCCTTTTCTCTCCATCTTTTTCTGAAGCCTTGGAAGATGAATGCTTGCCCCTTCTAGTTGCTGGGGTCTTACCAGCTTTTGGAAACACAGCAGACATTCCATGAAGCACAAGGGAGCAATTCCCCTACTCTGGAGATGCCTATCAGCCATCCTAAACCCACAATAATCCGGGGAACTGCTTTAGGCTCAGAAATATGGGCAAGTAAAGTGGTGGCCGAAGAAAGCCCTGGGTTAATCTGCTCACATGCTGGCGGCTTCTCAAGAAGTCTGTGGTTCAGGCAGCAGTGCCGGTGTGAACCCAGGTTAGCCAGCAAAGGCGTGATCACCCATGAGTTATAATTTAATTCAATGGCCTTCCCAGTAAGTCTGGGATAGCCAGCACCCCCTACAGGGAAATCAGGATGGTATGCTCCTGGCTACACTGGGCGATTGTGACCCAATATGCCCTAATCCGTATCGCTGGCTTTCCCAGAAGATCTGGGGCCAAGCCCTTAGATCCCCATCAGAAGCCAATGGCTGCCTAAGATTGAAGCAGTGCGAACGCTGCCTTTCCACCCTCCCTCCTCTAGCTACGCAAGTCCAAATTTAAAGCAAAAAGGGTTTCATATCTCACGGGAGAGTCCAACTTTCCTTTGGCGAATGAACATGTCTGCTCTGCAAAGACTGAATCAAATAACTACGGAGGAAAAAGAAATGGAAGGGCGTGGCTAGAGAAATCTGTTGACTCCGTTTATGCAAGAAAGAAGGGTCAACCCATACTTTGGACTCTCCCGCAACCACTTTGGAGAAACTACAAATACAACAAACTACAAATACAAGATCTACGTTTTTTCAGGAGGTTTTTCTTTCCAAAGAAGGAAGGACTGCTTATTCTGTTCACAGATGTGTGAATCAGCCTAGAGGCCTGCCTGCAGTGAAATAGAAAATTGTCTCTGTCCAAAAGACTAACAAATTAAATTACAATTTATCACAAGCATCTATCTTTATTCTCATAAAAACCAAGAGAAAGTAGAAAATGAATTTACTCTGCAGGGTGTATTTTCAGAATCTCTTAACAGGATTAACAACAACATTCTAAATGGTTTGTTTGTAGCTTCCATGTGGAATGTAGATTAACTATTAAATTCAGTTTGGGACACTTCAACATCTGTTTTCAGTGCATTTCAATGAAATCAAGGGACCTCATATATACATTTGACTCAATAAATCTGTCAGTAAATTGGTATTTTCCAAAATATTGCCCATAACTTTCAGTATTCAGTAGTCTCATTTGCATGATCTGAAACAATTGCTTCGTAGTGTTCTCCATGGCTGTGCTAAGTGGTCCCAGACACATGGCCTAAAAGTGACTAACGGTTCAAAAAACAAGGCAGCATTACAACAGATTAGGGAAAAGAAACACGCTGTTATTCCCTGTAACAAAATCTAGAAGAATGGCATGGTTACAACATGATTCTGCCTATCTGCCTTCTACATAATAAACACTAACATAGAAAAAAACCCATACTTTTAAATGAAAACTCTAATTAGTGCCATGAAATTAAACTGCACATTCTTTCATCTTTAATTTTAATACTAGAAATTACTTTAATTATGAGATTAGCAACCATCACTAGCTATTCCTTATTCAATACAGAGGATTGTCATGGATTTCTGCTGATGTGCCAGGATGGTGAAAGCAACAAAAAGGGAATACAGTGGTACCTCTACTTACGAACTTAATTCGTTCTGTGACCAGGTTCTTAAGTAGAAATGTTTGTAAGTAGAAGCAATTTCCCCCATAGGAATCAATGTAAAAGCAAATAATGTGTGCAAACCCATCCCAAAAGTCATTCTTTTTGCCTTGCATCGCTGGGAATCCCCCCTCCAGACTTCCGTTGCCAGCTGAAGCTCTTTGGTCAGCTTTCATCTGTTATTCCCAGTCTGGCCTTCTGGTGCTTTGGAAAATAGCCTGACTCCCTCCTCTCCATGGTAGCACCTCAAGTATTGGAAGACTGCTACCATGTCTCCCCTGGTCCTTCTCTTTGCTAGACTAGCCATGCCCAGTTCCTTCAACCACTCTTAGTATTATGTTTCAGTTTCCAGTCCATCTATCTATCTATCTATCTATCTATCTATCTATCTATCTATCTATCTATCTATCTATCTATCTATCTATCTATCTATCTGATATGCCACCCAACTCCTCAAGGACTCTTATCGTCCTTTTTGCTCTCTTCTGAGCAAACTTTCTCTAAAGTTTCAATGTCTTTTTTGTAATGTGGTGATCAAAACTTGATGCAGTACTCTAGGTTTGGTATAACTAAGGCTTTATAGAGTGGTATTAGTACCTATCTAGTACTAGATTGTATCCCTCTGTTAATGCAACTCAGGATTGTATTGTATTGCAACTATTGTATTGGCCTTTTTGGCTGCCACTGCGCATTGCTGGCTCGCATTTAGTTGATTATCCACCAAGATCCCTCTCGCAGTCACTGCTATTGAGTATGGATTCATCCAGTTTATATGTATGTCTTTGGTTTTTCTTACCTAGATGTGGGATTTTACTTTTCTCTGCATTGAATTTCATTTAATTTGTCTGAGTGCAGTGTACAAGTATGTCAAGATCCATCTGGATCTTGAGCCTGTCCTCTGTGTTATTGGCTATTCCAGCCAACTTGGTGTCCTCTGCAAATTTAGTTAGTTCCACTTCTATTCCCTCATCTAGCTCATTAATGAAGATATTAAAGAGTACTGGGCCTAGGACGGAACCTTGTGATACCACATTTCTTACTTCTCTCCATGTGGGCTTGGATCCATTGAGGACTACTCTTTGGTACGGTTGTTAATCCATCTGGTTGTATAGCTGTCTATCTCACTTTTTTTTAAGCTTGTGGAGGAGTAGGTTGTGGTCCACTTTGTCAAATACTTTGCTAAAGTCCACTGCAAAGAGCCAATTCTGCTTTCTTGTCATCTGCAATGGCATCAATAGGTAGGGCTGCCGCAGATTTATTAATTTATATATTTATTCATTCATTTATTCGTTTATTTATTCATTTATTCAATTTTTATGCCGCCCTTCTCCTTAGACTCAGGGTGGCTTTCAACATGTTAGCATTAGCACTTTTTAACAGAGCCAGCATATTGCCCCCACAATCCGGGTCCTCATTTTACCCACCTCGGATGGATGGAAGACTGAGTCAACCTTGACTCAGTTATCAGATTTGAACCGCTGACCTACAGATCTACAGTCAGCTTCAGTGGCCTGCAATACAGCATTCTAGGACAAAAATGGTTTTAAAATGTTTGGAAGTGGGCAAGTTCCTGAACTTCATAGCACTTATCACTAGAACCCTCACAACAAGGAGCAGATATACAAGCCCAAATAACAGCAATGCTAGTAGCAACTGAGTAGGGAGCGACAACTTTTATTCTCTTTGCTGAAACACTGGCAATAATGCCTTACAGGGGAGGAAGAGTGATATGTGTTCTGGATTTGAAAAATAGTATTTTTTTTTCTGTTTTGTGTAGCCCCCCACCCCTCCCTAATTTCACTCTTTGCAATTAAAGTCAAAGAAAAAACTCCGCCTTCAAGGCATTTCACTAGAAGTAATTTCCTTTAGAAATAAAATAAATTCCATTCTTTAGTTAGTTGTCCATTTCTAGGACAGGAGTCCTTGAACAGGGGCAGCATGTAAATCCTAATAATAAAATAAGATTAATAAAATAAATAAATAAAATTTTCATTAAAGATTTGATGATTCAATATCCATTCCCAGGACAGGTCCCCTAGCATAAAAGAAAGCCTTTTGTGATATGAAAAGAAAGGGATCTATTTTAAGCCAAAGGGTGGTGGAGACAGTGCTCATAGATATGTCACCAGATGGAGAATTCATATCAACAACTTGAAATAATAGGACAGAGTCCTTGTGAACTACCACCTTATTTTCCTTTTCAGTTGTCTTCCCTAATGTTTTGTGGCAAATTGCCATCCAACACAATTTCTTGCAAATCTGAATAATGTAACTTACAAGAAGCAAAACAACATTAAAAGCTTCCCAAAATCATAAATTTGAGTTGATGGCAAGTAATTTTTTTAATTAAATAAATGTTACGGGAATAAAGGGTCAATAGAAAAGAAGTCGCTTCTCTCCACTATTCTTTAAAACATCTATAAAGATTATGATTCTAGTGGTGGGAGAAACATTTAAGCAGAGGGGTTCAATCATACAAGTGCATCTGATTCAATAATCAAATCAAGGCAAGCAAACTTTCTGAAGTCTTCCCCTATTTGAAATGAGAGGATTGCAGTTATTTTCCCATATATAAGCCTGTTAATAAATTCAATAATTTTAATATAGTTAAACATTTAAGAATACAATGCCTCTTATCAAGTAATATGTCCATGATTCTAACAGATTCCTTTCTTCTAATAATACCATCTTTTCTTCTTCTTTGCTTAAGATGATACTGTAGAAATTTTCTAGCCTTTCTAACAGAATAAGTTAACATATACTTTTGAAATATGCACGGAGAAGATCTGGAGCAGGACAGGATTGCAGTTATTTGAGCTCCAGAGTAATCTTCTCGTACCGTTAGACAGTTATGACCTACAAAGCCCTACATGGCTTAGGACCAGATTAACTTTGGGATCGTCTTCTGACTCATGTATCCCAGCAGCCAGTTAGGTCCCACAGAGTCGGCCTTCTCCAGGTTCCATCGACCAGACAGTGTCGACTGGCGGGGTCTAGGGGAAGAGCCTTCTCTGTGGTGGCCCTGGCCCTCTGGAACGAACTCCCTCCAGAGACATGTACCATCCCCTCCCTCTTGGTCTTTCATAAAGCTTTAAAAACCTACCTTTGCCGATGGGCATGGGGGCCGTGAGAGATGAGATTGTCTCCAGCCGATATGAGATATGAGTGGATTGGATGAATGTGTGTGAGTGTACATGGGGTCTTTTAAAATATTTTAGTACATTTTCATATTTTATAGTTATTAGATTTTGTATATATTGTTATATTTAATGTTATACGCTGCCCTGAGTCACTGCAAGAAGGGCGGCATAGAAATCTAATAAATAGATAAAATAAATAAATAAGACTTATTCAAAATTTGAAGATATAAGAGCTAAAAGAACAGTATCTCATTTTGCAATATAGCCCATTGAAGACAAAAGGTTCTGGCTTGTGTAAAACTACAGTATCACTTCCAAAAGATTATTGGAATCTCTACAAGCTTGGCTTGATATTAGCCAGCTCTGCAGACTCCAGGATATTTCTCATTTGCAACCCAGTACAAGATTTTTTTTACTTTAGAAAGATCAGGAAAGGAGTATGTTTTACTATACTGTGGTATTCAAACTAGACTGTCAAAATAAAATCCACTTCTTTATGTCCTTAGCTCACCATCAGTCAACTTCTAAACAAGAATTCAGGATTCTTATAAATTTATTTGAAGCCTACAGCTGTGCACTCATGCATTAGCAAATTCAGATATTCATCCAACACTATATTAGAAAAGAACAATAGATCAAACTCTTCCCCAAAGCCAGCCAGCATCCCATACAACTGCCTCTTATTCCCATAATTACTGTATTAGCATGGATGCCAATACTAAACCTCTATTATTTAAGAGAAAAGTTCCTTTTGGTCTGAATTCCCCTTTCCAAAAATTCTGCACAGACCTATTCTTAAGTGTACACATCCACTCATGAGTCCCACCCAACAAAAAATTAATCATATAAGTGGATCCATGTCAAAGCCTAAACATGCAGGTGAGGTCACGCCAAGTAATTCTACCCTGATGTAGTCCTTCCTTTCGTATCTGTATATACAGTGCAGATATAAAGAGAGAAGACATTCTCATACACAACATGTAGAGCAGGGGCAGGCCACACCCACCCCAACTCTACGAAGGGGGAAAAAATACCACAAGTCATGGGATGGCAACATGATGCAGCAAGTTTGACATCCGTGATATAGAGGTTTTCATAAACCTGACAACTCCTATCAGGTTATCAGGGTTCAGGGGCACAGGAAAGTTGATAGAAGGAGATAAGAGCACTAATTTTTAGAACTTATTTGCATACTAGGTAAGAGTTTGAACTATTTGGGACCAGAATTATTTAGAATTGCCTGATTCTCACATTCAAGTATGGTATATACAGTAAAAGCTTTTTTCACGTTTGTTTCAATTAGTAGGAAAACGGTAACTGCCCATTAAATCCGAATTCATGGTCTGAAATAATTTTAACTGTTTGTATAATTATGGATCAAATTGATAGAAGTGACATAAATTATTAATTAAATTAATAATTACACTAATTACACTAGCAGTTTTTCAGTGTGAATGGGTTAAAAGAAAAGGCAGTGCTTCTCAATTATTTTCTGTTATGCCCTCCCCCCAGGAAGAAGTAAACATTTTACGCCCTCCTAACTCTCCGATCTGGGCCCCAATATTTGAGTATTAATATTTATTAATTTACTTATTATAAACTGCAAACAAACTATTGGCTGGGGAGGGCTGCTATACCCACTTTCCTGGGAGTAAGTCACACTGAATTCAGTGGAGCCTGTTTTCAGTTAGGCAGGCATAAGCTACCGTGGTTAGGGCCCTCTTTTGCTGGCCTGGCCCATAAGCGCCATCTCTGCCAGGCACTCACCGCGAATGGTGTGGAAGGAGGCTTTATGTTGCCGTTCAAAGCTTTTGCCCAGCTGCAGAGGATGTTCCTCCTTGTCCAGCAGCAGGTTCACGATGCTGTTCATGACTACTGCGGCACTCCCAAATACTACAAGAACCCACGAAGCCGCTTTCCTCCTCTCATGTCTTCAATATTTTACCTTACTATTTCTTAGGATTTTTCTACATAATACTGTACATGGGTCTTTGGTATCTCCCCTTATTCACATATGAAAACTCTTCTTTTGTTTACCATCCATCTTATCCATCTGCATTGCCAATCAGGTGATTTAGGAAGAGAACGCTATATTTTTTGCCTCTTTAGTACTTCAGAAATACATTGTTATCAATGTACTCTATTATAATACAGAACATATCCCAAAGCATTATGATATATTTAGAATATATTTCTATAAACAATACAAATATTATGCCTATTAATTATAATATAATGAATATTAAGTGTTTAACAAACATTAAAAGCAAAACAAGTTTCACTTGTTTGAAAAGATGTTTTCATAGACCTCATGTTGCATTTTTCATGTTGTAATTCTTTCTAGAATTCTTTCACAGTCCAAACATCTACTATGCTAGGAATGCATGCTGGATTTCTGAAGAGTTTACAGCATTGGCTATACGTTTTAAGAAGTATTACTTGGAACTAATAATTATAAATTATGTAAATGCTAATATAATTGTAAACAGTGATTAGACAAACTTCAGACACATTTTTACATTTTTCATAATTTATTATTATCTGCCTATTCTCATCTACATTTTCACATTATTTCATTGTTCTATGCCACATAATTTTGATCTTATTTTAAAGTGTGCCTTTCTTATTAAATAAATATAGAAAAGAGAAACAAATTAGTTTCTGATACAATGCCTCTTAGAATTAAAAATAAAAAATTATTCCAAATATTTTTTTAAAAGGTTTCATACTATATACTGAGACTATTTAATCATTGAGAGAATAATATTCCTCATATTTCTGTAAGCTGCTTTTCCCTTTATTATGGTATTTATAAATGGAGCAGTAATTGTTATTGGATAATTACAGATCATGAAGAAATAGCCAGTATTGCATTAATATAAAAAAAACAAGAAAATGCATAATATTAAAATACAATATATGAATATGAAACAAGTAAATAGAATATTCATTCCTGGAGGAATTACTTCCTGTTATATATATACTGATATAAGCCTTATGAAAGAATTATTTCTTAGTTTTAATTTATTGTTTACAATTTTTAAACTACAAGCCAGAACATAATAAAATCTTAGTGATTTAAGGAGCTCAAAATGAATATAGGATTGGACCTTTTGGTTACAATGACAACAATCCTAATACAGTAACTGTTTTCTATACTTACCACAAAATTTTGTAAAATATATAACTTAATCCTAGAAACATAAACAAACAAATTGGACTCTAGGATAAAACACATTTCTGACACCATTGTGTAGAAAAACAGGAAAGCATTGTGTGGAAAAAACAGTGGCATATAAAATTTAGAAGTCTGCAACTGGCCTAAGACAGACAAATTGTTTTTTTTAATAATTATATTTCATAACACTGTCCTGTTATTCTTTAGCCAGTAGAAAAGCAGCAACACACTTTTTCGTATCAGCATTGATCAAAACAAAGAACAAAAGAAATGTTTTTATCATAAAACGCAACAAAAAGAAATAAGCTCATTGTAATAGTTTTGGGGAAAATCATTTTTTTAGCCTTTTACACATTAGCCAGTTAGCTACCTCAAAAGTTTTTAGAAGTCTTTAAAAAAGAAAAAGTGTAGTCATGAATAAAAGGACAGAATGTGTACATACTAGAGGTAGCTTCATCCAAATTATGGTTCGCTACATTCTGCCCTTTAGGCCTCTGTTCCTTAAAAAAATTCTAATGCTGATACTTGATAGGAAGGGAAGGAACATAAATAACACAATTAACTATACAGAGTTAAGGTTACAAATCAGATATTCTGGGTTTAATTTCATAGGATTTTACTAATTTTCCCTTGAAAAATTAGGAAGAAACTGTAAGAAGCCAACAAAGCACATTACCTACAACTTAAAAGAAGACCGCATTTCACAGGGTTATTTTTGTTTTACTTAGGAATACTTTTTACTTCAGAATTCTAGCAATAAGCCATGATGCAAGTTTAAGCATGCCCAAAGTCTTTGACATACTCAATCTAATATTAAAGATTTTTTTTTCTTTCAAATTAGAAAGGTTCTTTGTGATTTAGTGCTTACTATCTAACAAATACAAGATCAAAGCCATCTGAACACATCTATATGACCAGCCTTTTGGGTACCTTTAACTCAATATAATCTTCAAAAAATAAAGCTTGAAAAGCCTTCCTATTAAAATATACAGTAATCTAATAATGTAGAACAGGGAAATCAATGCAATAAGGTAATTGTATGGCTCATTTGTATTTGTCCTAGATATACAGTAGTATTTATTCATTTACTACTCTTATAAAATCAAGACCACACTGCCATCAAACAGTGGCATTAAAAAAAAAAGAGGACAATAGAGCTCAAAGTTTAAATTCGTTAAAAAATGACTTGTGGTGTTCACTAAATCAAACTTACTGCATTTTAGGGTTTTTTTAATATTTGTGAGGGTGGATAGCTGATTTATGTCAGATATGCCTGGGTTATATTTCATTTCTGTATTTCTTTTGTATAAAGTAATACTTTAAAAATATAGGATAAGGCAGAATACCCGAGGGAGCAAATTTCTGCTACCACCAAAGATCAGTAATTTACAAAATGTCGAGAGAAAAGGGCAAACGAGCTAATCTAGCTTTCCTTCAGGCCCAAATTACACACAGAGAATAGGCGTTGATTGCTTACCTGAACGCCTCTTCTCGTACGGTGAGCGGGTACAGCAGTCACATGGGTTGCTCATGTCCAATCCGGTGGAACTGAGCCTAGTGTTAAAAAAGCTTGCCGGATCCGCCCCTTCCCCAGAATTCGCGAATCCATAGACTAGGCTCAGCTGTGAAGCTCTGTAGTGTTCAACTCTCATTGTTAGAGGAAGAAAGATATAGAAAGGTAAAGAAGACACATACAAGGGCGGGAAGTGACTGCTGTACCCGCTCACCGTACGAGAAGAGGCGTTCAGGTAAGCAATCAACGCCTATTCTCCGTACTGAAGGAGCGGGTCCAGCAGTCACATGGGACATACCCAATAGATGGTCCCTAGGGTGGGATTAGATTGCTATCGTGTGAGATAACGGATTGGAGTACCCTTCTGCCGAAGGCAGCGTCCGCTGAAGCGTAAGAATCAATCTTGTAGTGCCTGATGAAGGAATTTGGCGAGGCCCAAGTGGCTGCTTTGCAGACCTCCTCCAACGGGGCTTGAGTCGCCCAAGCGGCCGAGGTGGCTGCGCTCCTGGTGGAATGCGCTGTGATGTTCCTTGGAACTGAGAGGGAGGCCGACTCATAGGCCTTAGATATAGTCCCTCCGATCCAACGGCCTATTACTGTTGAAGACACTTTGGCCCCCATGACTCTGGGGTGATAGGCTACAAAAAGTGCTTCTGACCTCCGAAAGGGTCCTGTGCGTTGGATATAGATTCTCAGCGCTCTAATGAGATCCAGGGTGTGCCATCTAATTGCCAAGGGATGGTCTCGTTGGAGGCAGAAGGAAGGTAGGACAATATCCTGAGATCTGTGGAACATGGAACTGACCTTGGGTAAGAAGGTGGGGTCCAGTCGCAAGACTACCTTGTCCTGATGGAATTGACAAAGGTCCTGCCTGATTGAGAGGGCAGCCAGCTCCGAAATGCGTCGGGCAGAGGTAATAGCCACCAGGAATGCTACCTTAAAGGATAGGTACCTGAGGGACGCCGATTTTAGGGGTTCGTATGGTGCCTGCGTGAGGGAATGGAGAACCCGTGGCAAATCCCAGGATGGATACCTGTGGACCTTGGAAGGTCTGAGGTTGGCTATGCCCTTGAGGAATTCCTGAACTTCAGGGAAGGATCGGAGAGGCTGTCTGCGGGGACCCCCTAGGACAGATGAAATGGCTGCCAGATGACGCCGGAGGGTGCTGGTGGAAAGTCCTTTATGGAAGCCTTGCATAAGGAAGGAAATAATTCTGTGTATGGGGATGCACAGAGGGGAGAGACCTTCCTGTAGACACCACTGGTGAAACTTGGACCACGTGTGGTCGTAGATTCGATTGGTCGAGCCCCTTCTGGCCTTTAAAATGACCTCCACTGAATCGGGGTCATGACCACGCAGTTCTAAGTCTCTCCTGATAACAGCCAGGCGGTGAGGTGGAACCACTCCGGGTCTGGATGGAATGAGGCCCCCTGCCGCAGCATATCCCCCGAAACGGGGAGTCGCCAAGGGTCCTGGACGGACAGCTGTTGGAGATCCGCGAACCAGGGCCGGCGGGGCCAATGAGGGGCGATTAAGATTACTCGGGCCCTCTCGGTGAGGACCTTGTGAATCACGTCCGGGAGAATTGGAATTGGAGGAAATGCGTAGAGTAGGCCTGGAGGCCATGGACTCCGGAGGGCATTGATTGCTTCCGCTCCCGGGGATGGAAATCTGGAAAAGAAGCGAGGGAGTTGGGCGTTCGCATTGGTCGCGAAGAGATCCAGGACTGGTAGGCCGAATCTGAGGCTGATTTGATGGAACAGGTCCTGATGGAGGTTCCACTCTCCTGGGTCTATCGTTGCTCGAGATAGCCAGTCCGCCTGGACGTTGAGGCTCCCCGAGATGTGGTCGGCTAGGAGCGACCGAAGATGTTTTTCCGCCCAAAGGCCTAACTTGAGGGCCTCCCTCATGAGAGCCTTGGATCTCGTGCCCCCCTGTCTGCAGATATGGCTTTTTGTGGCAATGTTGTCGGTGAGAATGAGAACGTGCCGGTTGGGAATGCGAGGAGAGAAATGCTTCAGAGCCAGGGAAACGGCTCTTAACTCTAGCCAATTGATTGGCCTGGAAGCTTCCTCCGGGGACCACGTGCCCTGGGCTATCATCCCCTGGGCGTGGGCGCCCCATCCCGATAGACTGGCATCTGTGGTGATGACAAATTGATCCGGGCACCTGAACGGGGATCCTTTGTCCATGGCCGGAGACTTCCACCACTTGAAGGATCTGCGAACACTTGGTGGGATGACAATGCGCCGATTTGAGTTGCTGTGCCCCGATCTCTGAAAGGGTAATAGGAGCCACTGGAGTTCCCTAGCATGAAGGCGAGCCCAGGGAATGATGCCTATGCATGACACCATCTTCCCCAAAAGGGAAGACAGAGTTACTATGGATACTGAAGAATTAGGTAAAATGTTAGAAATTAACTCCCCTATACTGAGTTTTCTCTCGGGAGAGAGAAAAACCTGGGAGGATTCTGAATCGATAATGGAACCCAGGTGAGAAATGGATGTGGAAGGTTGGAGGTGACTTTTTTCAAAGTTGATGGAAAAACCATGGTCCTGAAGGACTGACATGGTGATAGAAAGGTCTGTTTTCACTTTCTCTAGGGAGTTCCCATGAATCAAAATATCATCAAGATAACATAAAATGTGGATGGGAGACGCCCGGATATAGGCCGCCAGGGACCCCAAGAGCTTTGTAAAGACCCGAGGGGCCGAGGAAAGGCCAAATGGCATCGCCCTATACTGGAAATGCCTGCCTTGAAAGGAAAAACGTAAAAATTTTCTGTGGCATTTGGCTATAGGAATGTGAAGGTAGGCCTCAGTGAGGTCTAAGGAGACCATGAAATCTCCCGTGTGAATGGCGGCCAGAATAGAAGATAAGGAGTGCATCTTAAACTTCCTATATTTGATGAATAGGTTTAGTTTCTTTAAATCCAAAATAGCTCTCCAACCTCCGGAGGACTTTGGAACCATAAATAGGATGGAGTAAAAACCTTGGCCCTTCTGACCGGAAGGAACCGGTTGAATGGCTCTGATGGACAATAGATGAGAAATGGCCTCCTCCATACGGTTACAATCTGAGGAGGACCTGGGAGAAGGGCAGGAAATAAAACGTTTAGGGGGAGGAGAAATAAATTCTAAAAGAAGGCCTGTTTGAACAATGTCAATGACCCAGGGGTCCTTGGAGGTGAGACGCCAATTAGAGGCGAAATGAGCTAAGCGACCCCCTATGGGAATAGAGGAAAGATTACCATCTAGGTTTTTTTGAGGCCCTGTTAGAGGAAGCTCCCCTTTGGAAGCGAAAACCTCTACCCCTGGAGTTCCTACCTTGGGAACGAAAGCGGGGGGAATACTGACCTGGAGATCTCTGATAGGGAGCCGCTTGATCTTGCTGGCGCCCTGGGCGACGAAAGGACTGCGTTTTGGTAGCCTTTTTTGTGGTTGGACCCAAAACCTTCTTCTTGTCCGTGGTTTCTGTGAGGAGTGGATCCAGAAGATCACCGAAGAGAAGGTCGCGCTTTAAGGGTCCCTGGGATAACTGCCACTTCTGGCGTACTCCCGCTTGCCAAGGGCGAATCCATAGGAGTCTTCTTGCCGTTGTAGAAGCTGCAATAGACTTAGCAGAAAATCTAGTAGATTGCAAGGTGGCATCAGCCACGTACTGGGCAGCTGCAAAGACTTTGTTGAAGTCTTGTTGACCTCTCAAGTCATCGGGAGGAATATGCTGTTGAAGTTGGCGAAGCCACAGCAGCATGGCTCTGGAGAAAAAGGAAGCCGCTGCAGAACTTTTAATGGCCCAGGAATCTGCGGTGAATCCTCTTTTGAGCATTTGTTCAATGCGCTTGTCCTCTGGGCGGAGGACTTCCTCCGCCTCGCCTGGCACAGCCGCTGCCGAGTGAAGGATCTTGACAGGTTCATCCGGTTTGGGAAAAGATAGAAGCTCTTCATAGGAAGAGGAAAGTTTGTACAACTTTCTGTCCTTGGTGGAGGGATTAAGGCCAGAGGCTGGGAAATCCCACTGTTTGAGTAAGGCATCTTTAAACAATTTAGGCATAGGAATTACCTCGTTATCCTCCTGTTCCTCTGTGAAGTAAGGTAAATTCTCCTCCGGGGGATCAGTGGAAGTGGAGGCTTGTTTCTCCTGGGCCGCTAATCCCGTAGAAATTCTAGCTTTGAGGAGGAGAGATTTGAATAATTGAGAAGGAAAAATGGTAATTGGAGAAGGAACCTTTATTTGAGATTCCTCATCATCTGATAGGCCTTGAAAAGGATCCTCATCATCCTCCATATCCTCATATTCGTCCTGAGAGGAATCTGAACCATCCTGAATAGGAGCTCTAACCGCTGGGGAAGAACCCAAGGGGCGGGAGGGACGAGAAGGAGGAGGAGGTAAGGGAAGCTCATTGATGGTGGAGAGTTTGGCATCAATGGCCTTGGACAACACAGCAAAAATAGATTGGAACTCAGGAGGTAAACTGGAAATATCAGCAGGGATGGCAGAAGAATCCCTAAAGGCCTGGGAGGATCCTGGCTGGGGGGAATCTTCAATAATATCTGGTTCCTCTGGACCTATGCCCCATAGGTTAGGTTGGGGTCTGTCTAGGTTAGGCTCATCCAGAGATAACACAGGGACCCCAGAAGGAGGTAGACTAGAAGCCTCTGGGGGGTCTTGACTGCTGATTACTTGGGCCTGCACTTTCAAACGTTTTGCTGATTTGTCATGGATTCTTTGTAGGGCTAGGTCCCTTCTCTTCTCGGCCCTGGTGACCTTGGTCGAGGGGCGGGCCCCTGGAGAAGAGGAGGAAGAGGCCTGGGGGATACTAGTAATCTCATCGCCTGTAGGCCTGGCCTCTCTGGGACCTTTAGTTGTGCCTCTCTTGGGAAAGGTAGCCATAGTCTGACAATTAACAGAAGACAAGGCTGAGCCAATAACTGAATAAATAAGGAGAAGAATTTTAAGGACTTCCCAAGAGGAATGGATCCTGCTTCGAGGCCTCGAAGCTGCTGAGACTTGAGGACAATCTGGGCAAACCCAGAGTTCGTGTCCCCAGATCCAGCGGGGCCAGCCTCCCTAAACTTTTTAATTAAGTAAACCAAGGCACTCTGGTTGGAGGCTTAGCCGGTGGAGAATTTAGCCTGGGACCCCCAAGGCCCGCTCCGGGATCCACGCGGTGGACTGAGGCCTACGCGGCTGGCAGGAGGCCAACACGAGAGGCCTAGATTTAAAAAGGGCGCGAAGGCCTTCGCGCCGAAAAATCGCTCCGTAAAATTTCTTAAAGGGGAAGCGATCGACTAAGTCCAGGAGACTATAGAGACGTCTCACTCCGCAGGAGGTATTCTTAAGCCCTTTAATATTTATATATACAATAAAGAATCAATAAATCAATAGATTAATACTTGCACCAGAACCTCCAGGCCAAAGGATTAAAAGAATCCACAAGCGGCCGCGGGGATCGTACACGGCAAAACCGCCGGGGGAAAACGAAACCGCAACTTCTCCAAAGGAAAAAAGCCGAGCCGCAAACGGCTGGCGCTATTAGTGCAAGTAAATAATAATGATAAAACAATTCTTACTACTTTTGAAGAAAAGATCGAAGGGAAGGTGTTAGAATGTTGAACGAGCTATCACAATACAACCGCAGGATATGCGAACTGAGCGAATTCTGGGGAAGGGGCGGATCCGGCAAGCTTTTTTAACACTAGGCTCAGTTCCACCGGATTGGACATGAGCAACCCATGTGACTGCTGGACCCGCTCCTTCAGTACGGAGAAACAGCTGAACCTCTTTCAAGCATAGTGCCAACAATAGAGCTGCATACCTGATGGCCATAAAGTCTACCTTCAGCTACAGTTTACCTCAGCTTTTCATTTTGCCACTTCATTTACTCTACTGTTATTTATTCTTGTTAATCCAGAAATGCAGACATGTGGAAGCAAATGCAGATTAATAACTATTATTGTCCGGAAGTTGACTTATGGGAACTGGACTTAATTTTGTTGGTTCGAAACATTTCTTCAGTTTGAGTAAGTCAGTTAGAGGGAATCTAAGGAGGCAAAGATTCTATCAATTCCTAAAATTGTTAGGGTTCATTAAGTGTGGCCTCCTTGTTGAACCTGTGAAGGGGTCTTAATATTCCTGAGACTGAAAGAGTGTAGCATAAAAAATCGGGGAAAGATAATTTATGTGTCCGAGGCCTCCACCTGTATTGTAGGAATGATTTTTCACTTTGACATAAATGAATTCCTCCACACCTCTCTCAAACCATCTATCTTCTATGTCCAAAATGTGAACATTATTCTCCTCAAAAGAACATATTTTTTTCTTTTAAATGAAGTTTATACTGCTGATTCTGGTCCTGCGGGGTTGTTTCTCCTGTACTGAACAATCTTCTTATCTAAAGGCCACTTGACTTCTCCAATATAGAGCTCTGAATACTACTTGCTGCACTGGACCAGATACACTGTATTGCTGTTATGCTTTAAGAAAACATGAAATAGAATGAATTTTCACTGAAAAACTGTTTAGTTTTCACTTTCTGAATTAAAAATTCCATTTATAAATCCATGCATATCCCACCCAATTCAAAATCTAGCTCTCTTTATATAAATTCCAGTTCCAGAAGAATTGAGGTAGACCTTCTATGAGATGGATTCCAAGCACTACAGTTCCATGTTTTTTCACAACTTTTAAAAGTCAAAATCTTGGCCAATCGTAACATGGCATTTTTGCTACACATCTTAGGACTTTTTACAAATGCTGGAACATGATCCAGTTTACATGGAACTACCTTTCATATGAAGAATTATAACTTGTAGAATCTTCAAAGATATCATTCAAGTCAGGGGTGGGTTCTAACTTACCTCACCACTGGTTCACTTCCTCCTGCGCTGTGTGGCCATGCCTCAACGCGCATGCAAGTGCAGTGCCAAAAATTTACCAAATAAATCCTCCCACCCAAAAAAACAAAAACAAGATGGCGACACATGCACAGTGCCAAAAACTCTGCTTCTATGCATGCACGGAAGAAATAAAATCAACAAAAAATTCTAAAACCAAAAATAATTCTCCTCCCCCCAAAAAATCCCCCCCCCAAAAAAGATGGCCATGTTCACAGACCAGGACTGACAGAACCAGCTCCATGACATCACCAGCAGTATGCTAACAGTTCTTTAGAACTGGTGCGAACCGAGAGGAATCTGCCATGTGTTGTGTGCATGTAGATCTGCGTTTTTGAGCTGTTCTGAAAGTTTCTCACTTATTCCATCTTTCACACTAACACAAACATATGGCTTAAAGCTACCTACTATTGTTCTATACCATAACATTACATAGTTAGCATTCTAGTTTGACTAGTAATTAAGGCAGCAGGCTAGAATGTAGGAGGCCCTGAGTCAGGGTGGATTTGGTTTAAATTAAATCGATTTAAATCACAATTTAAATCACCAGTAAAAAGGCTTGATTTAAATCAACTCAATTTAAGTCATAATTTTTAAAGAGCAACCACCATCTCTGGCCCGCAGCCACTCCTCCTTTGACCCGCTATTGATTCACCCACAGTCCCATTCACTTTAATGGGATGGCTGGGGATGCAGCAGAGGCACAAGGTGAGGGATATGACAGGCAGCAGGGGAGTGGATGCCTGCTAATAGCCACTACCATGATGGATCTGAAATGACAGGTGCTGTGCTGTCTGTCTGTCTGTCTGTCTGTCTGTCTGTCTATCGAGCTATTTATTTCAATTTTTATGTTGCCCAATCCCGAAGGACTCAAGGACTTAAATGTAAGGGCTCATCCTTGCTGGTAGTTATAATCTTTAATAATATTATTTGCAAACAAAATGAAGATTTCCTATTAGGCTTGTAGAGCTTGGATCCGTTGAATGAGTTTACCAAAACTATAAATACTGCAGAATATACAGCCTCATGCTACATAATTAAGTTCCATTTCATGCTGAATAAACTATATTATTAATGTATCTTAAATAGAAAACTACCTTTGGGTAAATTTTTACTCCAAAAGCATTTTATTAAAATAAATTTGATAACAAATCAATAAAATAAAATAAAATAAAATAATAAAATAATAAAATAAAATAAAATAAAATAAAATAAATAAATAAATAAAATAAATAAAATAAAATAAAATAAAATAAAATAAAATAAAATAAAAATAAATAAACAAATAAACAAATAAGGGGGAAAATCCTAACAAATCCATTTTTTTAATTTTTAAAAAATAAAATCATCAATTTTTTATTCACCCTGCCCTGAGTTCTAGTCCACCTTAGCCATGAAAGCCAGCTGGGTAATCTTGTGCCAATCACTCTCTCATACCTCAAATCACTTCATAGGGTTGTTGTTGCTGTGGAGAAAATGGGAGGACAGAGGAGTGTTGGATATGTTCACCACCTTGAGTTAATTCATGGAAAATAAAGGTGGAATACAAAATTATATAAGGAGAATATTCAGACATTATTCTATAAAATATACAATTGTCTTTGTAGAAAATATAGTTGCACAGGTTTAATACATGTAACTGAAGCAACCACCAACTGTCCACATAAGTTTTTCACTAGCAATTAATGCAAACATCGGCTGGATTCCATACAGGATTAGAAAAGCTGCAGGAGACTGACACAGAAGCAGGGCCATGTTAGATTTCCTGGAAGACAAATTACATCACTTCTCCCTCTGAACTTTTTTCCAGTCCAGTGAGTCATAAAAGCTACTATATACAGTAAGTTTAACAATGAGTGCCTGTGCTTATTCATCCTTCCTCTTATCTTTCTCATCTGCTTTTGCAGTTATTCTGTGTCTTTCATGCTGCAACGCTGTGAGCTAAGCCAGTCTTATTCTTTAAATTTAATTGTCCCGGCTAATGAAAGTTTTAATTAAATTTAATACCTGCACAAGTAAATATTTAGTATTTTCTGTCTTCAAGCTTTTAAAAAAAGGAAAGGTCTTAAGGCATTCGGATTGAGGTAATGTTAAAGTAATTTTTGCTCTCGTATATCCAACAGATGACAGCAATAAATGTGACTGGATATAAGAAGTAATTAATTATACAGATAGTCCTCAAGTTATGAACATTCATTCAGAGACCATTCAATGAATGTTATGGCAACGATAAACAAATAGCACTTGTGTCTGGTCCCAAAGTTATGGCAATGGCAACGCCCTTGTGGTCTTGTGATTAAAATCTGGGCACTTGACAACCCACTCACATAACCACAGGGGTGCTTCAACTTCCCCAAGCAATCTATTTTCCCCCATTTCTGCCCTTTTGGTTTACGGCA
The DNA here is from genome assembly GCF_031021105.1 of Erythrolamprus reginae. Classification (NCBI taxonomy): domain Eukaryota; kingdom Metazoa; phylum Chordata; class Lepidosauria; order Squamata; family Dipsadidae; genus Erythrolamprus; species Erythrolamprus reginae. Next base: position 264,262,361 of record NC_091951.1, on the reverse strand, counting down.
CCCTGCCATCTCCTTGTTCCTACTACTGATCACGTATACCCACAGCACAGCCGTTTGCAAGGCTAGCTACTGATTGCATAAGGGCTTCTTTTCAAGGTTGCACATGGCAGTTTCCTCACAAGACCTCAGGAAGAAGGCCTCACATGACCAACAGCTGCCTCACCAAGAGCCAACTGGGCACGCCCTGTCAGAAGAAAGAGCATGGGAAAAGTCAGCAGGCAAAGGACAGCATAGGCCAGTGATGGCGAACCTATGGCACAGGTGCCACAGGTGGCACACAGAGCCATATCTGCTGGCACATGAGCCGTTACTCTAGGTCAGCTCCAACGTGCATGTGTGTGCCGGCCAGCTGATTTTTGGCTCACACAGAGGCTCTGGGAGGGCGTTTTTGGCTTCCAGAGAGCCTCCGGGAGCATGGGAAGGGTGTTTTTACCCTCCCTCGGCCTTTGGAGCCTGGTGAGGATGAAAACACAAGCCTACTGGGCCCACCAGAAGTTGGGAAACAGGAAGTTTCCGGCCTCCAGAGGGTCTGGGAAAGCTGTTTTAGCCCTCCCTGGGCATTGCATTATGGGCATGGACACTCGCGCATGCACAATAGCATGCGCACAAGCTCTTTTGGCACCCAAGGGAAAAAAGGTTTGCCATCACTGACATAGGGAGTGTACAGGGTGGCTACAGCAGCTGCAGCTGGAGCTTTACACTATTTTGCTGCACTGGGCTAAGGTTTTGTCCTGCTGGATTGGAGGCTGCATCTTCACATTGAAGATCAGGGGTTCCTTGCAGAGTTCTGGCATACCACGAAGTCCCTGAACTGCAGGATAGCAAGCAACCCAGAGTCATGCAAGACAAGGTGTATGGCAGCCAAGAGGAGTGAGGAGAATTAAAGGGAGATAATACCTTATCTTGGAAGAGCCAAGTCTTGGGACTAGGGTGGATCATCTGAGAATGGCTTGGATTGGGATTGGTCCTAATGAGTAGTGCAATTCAGTCAATAACAGCTACACTGAGTGCCCATATTCCCACTGATAAACGATGTGGTCACATGAAAAACTCACTTTATGACTGGGTTGCTTAATGATGGAGACTTGGCTCCCAATTGCCATTGTAACTCAAGGACTATATGTATGTTAAAATATGCACATGGGTCTTTCCTATTTGTCCCGTTATTTATTCAACTAAATGCCAAATATATATGAAAGGAATCTATAAAAGATATTCAAATGCCATAATGTGTTAATTTGTATAAGGATCAGAAACATGCAAGCCATAGTATTCCCTGTGACACTCTACCAAAGTAAAAGTTGGACTTTAAAGAAACAGGAAATGACCCCTTTGAACCTGAAGAAATCGAAGACAACTGCTGAAAATACTATGGCTAGCCAAAGGAACAAATCAATGAATCATTGAACACATCAACATGGAGTTCTCACTTGAAGCAGAAATGACCAAACTCATATTATCCTACTTTGGACATCTTATGCAAAGAACCAGTTCTGTGGGAAAAGGATCCAATATTTGGAAAAACTGAAGAAAAGAAAAGAGGATGACCAGCATCAAGGTGAATGATTCAGTTGCAGTGGTGATAAGTGCACCATTGGGAGATTTGAAAGAACATGTTAGAGGTAGATTGCCATGCACAAATCATAGTCACTGGCATTCAAAAACAACTTGATGGCCCATAATCCATCAATGGATTCTTCCATCAACAGTTATCTATTCAAAATGTGAGGAATTTATGCCTTATGAGATTTTAACAATTGAGCTATGGTTCCACTAGCTGCTTCCACAGATGCACTGTTTCACTTCTTCCTGCAAAGAAACTATCAATGGTTATGGCTTTGATCCAGGAAGTAGACAAGATTCTCTCCAAATAACCTGGACGAGAATTTCTTTTTTTAATGCTAATTTTAAAAAAAATAATAATAATCATGAAAAAATTTTGTAACTGCTGTATTTCAAATGTAAGCCTTATTTACAGAACCAAAAATCAAACCTTGCTGTGTCATTTTCTCTTGCACATCTTATGCAACAGCTACCATCACCACCCTTTGAGACACAAGGCCTATTTGCCATCTGTCTCTTGTTTTAGTCACAGGCAAATCTGTTAGCATACTGTTTTTCTTTGCTCATGTGAGAAACAACTCTCACATAAAGTTCCATTTTCTTAACTGCACCTAGCCTACTAGGGGACGAGATGGACTAAAATTGCACTATTCTAATTTATTGTTTGTTTGTTTGTTTCCAATCTATGCAATTGACTCTCCCACCCCACCTGGACCTTGCAGTAAGACTCCATAAAGCATTGAAAAAGGGGGGGGGGGGGTTGCAAAGTGTATTAGCATAAATATACTTGAATACATAAATTTCTCTAACAAATAAATTCACCTGCATCTTTTAGAACAGTGTTTCCCAACCTTGGCAACTTGAAGATATTTGGACTTCAAGTTGCCAACGTTGGGAAACACTGTTTTAGAAAGCCTTCAAAACTGCTTCAAAACATTTTTGGCATAATTTATCTGCTGGAGGTCCCAGCAGAACTGCAAACGTGATCACATGTAGACCAGGGATGGGTTCCACTTACCTTTGTCACCAGTTTGCATCGCAATGTTTTGCACGTGTACGCACAGTCTGTTAACATGCACACACACATTCCCTTGTGCAATTTGACTTCCGAGCATGCTCAGTAGCTGGAATCGGCCCAAAACACAGCTGAGGAGCGGATCAGCTGTACTTCCGGTGAAAAAATAAAAGTCAGTTTAAACCCAGGGGCCTTTTTTCAAGTATCAGCAGAGGAAACAAAATCCAACACTAAAAAATTATTCAAAAATTCCAAAAAAATGATGGTGGCACCATAGACTGGTACCGACATCATCCTGACATCACCAGAGGGTTGGTAGCAGTTAGGGCGATCTGATCCAAACTGGGAGGAACCCGCTCCTGATGTAGACAACTGAGGATAGCCTTTAAACCAACTACCAATCTTATAAAAGATGCTGCGATTTTAATCCTTCCAGAAGTCGTTCTTCCTTTTTCACTGACACTAACAAGCTTTGTATAAGACTGACATGTAGCATCTACTTTTCTCACGTCTACATTTACCACATGGATCCTCTATTTCAGTGTTTCCCAACCTTGCCCACTTGAAGATATTTGGACTTCAACTCCCAGAATTCCCCAGCCAACGAATGCTGGTTGGGGAATTCTAGGAGTTGAAGTCCAGATATCTTCAAGTTGCTAAGGTTGGGAAACACTGCTCTATTTTATGCAGAGTATTTTCATTGAACTCTCTACAACTTGTCAATTTGATGAAAAAAATGATCTATAGACCATGCCCCAATCACAAAGAATATGTCTTAAGAATTAGTATGGCAGGTAGGCTAGCAGCGACTTTTAAAATGAGGAAGAGGATTTATCACCTATGGAATCTTTATTTGAGAACTACCGACATACCAATAATAGAAACCGATATGCAGTCCAACATTAGAATATTCAAATTAACAGGCTATTCAAGTTATTTATGCAAAGAGATATATTATTCATAAGCAGCCCACTAATTTTGTTTGAACTTATATAATTACAATACTGAAAACACAAAATCACCCCAGTATTTCCCAACTAACAGTGGAATAATATAAATGCTTAAATGTTTTAAAAAACCCAAGAACAGTTAAAAACAGGTTTCAAAGTCTATTCCAAGGAGTTTGTCCAGAACTGCTAAAAAGTTTTAGTGCGATTGTCATAAAAGTTCAGAAAAAGAATTCAAAATGACTGCTTTTTCTTTTAAATGCACATTTTTAATGTGGGGCAGCCTTAGGGGAGCACAGAGCTAAAATTAGCCTTCTAGAAACAAGAAATCCTTTCCTTATCCTTTCTATATAAACAAGGGCTGCCAATTTGTCCCCATCATTGTCAGCAGACAAAAGCAAACTAAGTCTGCAGCCAGACCACATTAAATAAAAGACATAGTAATTCCAGAGGCTGCCTAGAAGCCCACTGGGGTGTAAAGTCAAAACTGAAGCCTGCTTGTCAGCTATTTCCATAAAAGAACCAGAAGAAACAGTGACACTTCTATACAACAAAAAGGTCAAGGAGTTCATAGCCTTTTCATGACCCCAGCAAGTCAAGGTCAAAAGATTCAGGTAGCAACTTGGCCTGGGCATAAGTTACTTGTTCAAATGAATTGTTTTAACAAATCAGCTTTGGTCAATTAAACCTAACAAGACATGTTGCATCACATAGCAGGGTTCCTGACACTGAGGCCAGGAGCTGAGACTGGCCTCATAAAACAAGGCTTTTAACGTGGCATAACAAATTTAAGGTAATCCATCTAGAAACCTCAGACATCGGCAGAATAAAATGCAAGCTCCCTTTACCAAGAGTACTTTTCACATCTTTTAATTTCAAAGCACTGAGGACACTAAGTTAATAAAACATACGTACCCATATATAAAACAAAGAGGTACAGTATTAGGATTTTTTAATGCTAAATTTGCAGCACAATTCTAGAAATTTATTCTGGTGTAAATCTCATTATGTGAGATATACTTTAATGTAAACAATATTGTTAATGCATTAGGAACTTTCTCCTAAAAATGTTTACAGCAGTCTTCGTCAACTTTAGTGACTTCTAAACATATAAACTTCAATTCCCAGAATTCCCAAACAGTACAATTTTGGTTAAGAATTCGGTAAACTGATCTTCACATGTGATTGTATATGAAGCATATGATTGTATAATATCTATTTTTAGAAAGCATATAACTCTTTATGCTCCATCTTCATTATATTCAAAAGGAATGTCTACTGTACATTATTCCTCCCAAAGCATCATAGGTTGGATTCAGAAATAGCAGGTAACTATTTTAAATAGTGAAAGGCTTCCATACGCTGAATTAAGAAATATAAAATTGATATACTTAAAATAATAGCCACTAAATATTAAGAACTGTGAAGCACAAGAATTCATGACATCATGTAAAACAACCCAAATCATTCAATCCACTTTATTTAGCACTTTGTGCGGTGAAGACCAGTAGAATTTGAGCCCTATGAATACTTAACAAAGGTCTTTAGAATTGAGGTCCCCAAACTTGGCAGCTTTAAGATTTGTGAACTTCAACTCCCAGAATTCTCCAGCTAGCATAAGCATAAGCTGGCTGGAGAATTCTGGGAGTTGAAGTCCACAAGTCTTAAAGTTGCCAAGTTTGGGGACCTCTGTTTTAGAAAGAATGTAACATCCTTGGAATATCTTTCATAGACTACGAAAAAACAGAACATGATGACGAACATTCTTTTGGTCGGGTGCCAAAAGGGCGCACATGCATGCCCACACCCATAATACAATGCCTTCCCCTATGCGCATGCTGCCCCCCACACATGTGCATAAGCCTCAATAAAGCCTCTGAACTTCCAGTAGGCCCATTGGGTCCATTTTTCACCATACACAGGCTCCAGAGACTTCCTTGAAGCCTGGGGAGAGCAAAAAATGGCCTCCCCCCACCCACCCTCCGGAAGGCCGAAAATCAGCTGACCAGCGTGCACATGCCCGCTGGAGCTGACAATGACAACACCTTGGTTACCCTCAGATATGGGTCCTTGTGCCACCTGTGGCATGCATGCCATAGGTTCACAATCACAGATATAGAACATCCTTGGAATATCTATCAAGAACTTTCTTCACAATGATTTCAAATTAATTTATACAGTGTTCCCTCGATTTTTGCGGGTTCAAAATTTGCGAATAGCCTATACCACGGTCTTTCAAAAATATTAATTAAAAAATACTTCGTGAGTTTTTTTCTACACCACGGTTTTTCCCACCTGATGATGTCGTACATCATCGCCAAACTAATAATTTTTGCAAATAAATAACAAACAAAATAATTATTGTTAATAAATAATTATGTTTATAAATATCAGGATCACTAAATGTCTTATTCAATGGTGAGTACCAGTAATAATGGTGAATAAATGGTTGTTAACAGAATGAGAAGTGGTAATTTAGGGGTTTAAAATGTTAAGGGATGGCTTGTGATACTGTCCATAGCCAAAAATTGTGTATTTACTTCCGCATCTCTACTTTGCAGAAATTCGACTTTCGCGGGCGGTCTTGGAACGCATCCCCCACGAAAATCGAGGGAACACTGTATTATGTTTCTTAGATAAACATGCTTACAAGTGTAAATTATACATATGCAAGCAAATCAAAATTGGCAACGACTCACCTTCCTATTTGCCAGCATGCAATGTGTGCGTTCTCATCCTTGGAAACACAGCCAATATTTTTCATTTCTCAAATTATTAAATCAGAAAATGTGACAATGATTAACTATTTAATAGATATTTTTACTTCATGTAATAAACAACATTTTCTGTGCAAAATAGCCAAGATCTATCCTATTTCATGAATTATTCTGTGGACCACCATAGTATAATGTGGGAGACAACAACACATGGTCCTTCAGAGTCTACAATAAACCCCCTGCCTGGACTCCCAAACAACATGGCCAATATGCTATGATCCAGAAACATATAGAGTTCCATAAAGGACACATGCATTATTTAATTTAGGTTTAAAAAAAAATAGATCCAGGAACCTACAGATCTATGGGCCTGACTTCAATACCAGGAAAGATTCTGGAAAAGATAATCAAGCAATGAATCAGCAAACACCTAGAAACAAACAAAGTAATAACCAAAAGCCAACATGGGTTTGTCAAAAACAGACTAATATTATTGCAAAGTAACAAATTAGTGGACCACAGGAATACTATCGATATAATTTACTTGGATTTCAGTAAGTTATTTGATAAAGTAGACCATAACTTACTACTAGATAAAGTAGAAAAATGTGGGTTAGAGAGTATCATCACCAGATGGATTCATAACTGGCTGACCAACCACACTCAACTCAATGGAACTGCATCTACATGGAGGAAAATATGCAGTGGAGTACCCCAAGGCTCTCTTTTAGGCCCAGTACTCTTCAACTATCTTCAAGTTTGTAAATAGTCTGAAAGAAGTCTGCCACAGTCTTTCAGGATAAGGCTGATAATCACCCACCTTTATCTTCCTTGCCACGCTGCCAAAGACTTAATTGCCAATTATCTTGGCAAGGCCAAATGGAGCACAAAAGTCAAGATGGAGCTTAAACCGACCAGAACTAACAAAGTTGCTTCCTGCAAAGGTTCATGTCCTTTTGCTCCTCCTTTATGTCTTATGGGAGGGGCCAATCATCTCCAAGCCTTACACCCGAGTCGCCCTTTTTGTCTTAACTCTTCTTGCCTTCTGGCAGCTCTGAGCATGTGTGCACTGGGAACAGGCTCCCCCTGTTTCTCTGCCTTACTGATGTCAGCCTCTGGATGCTCTGGAGTCAGCACGGGACTCCCAGGTGGCCCTGGTCCTATCTCTGCCTCTGACACAGAGTCTTCTCCAGACTCCAGGACTGGCCCATGTTCCTCCCCAGCCTCCTCACTGTCCAACTCTACTGCCAGCTCTGCAGGCTGCCGACAGACCACAACAACATCAGCTTTGTAGAGAAGTTGGACAAGTGTGAAGCCCCAGGGCAGAACCAGTCATTGAATTGAAAATTCTCCAGCTCTGTCCACATAGCCTTACTTGAAAGGATCAGAGGCTCAACTCAGATCCTGGAAAGTAATAGCATAAATCATGCCGACTGGGTAATTCTGGAAGTTGAAGTCCACCCATCTTAAAGCAGGCTGGCTGAGGAATTCTGGGAGTTGAATCCCATCTATCTTAAAGCAAGCTGGCTGGGGAATTCTAGGAATGGCTCCACCCATCTTAAATCATGCCAACTGGGGAATTCTGGGAGTGGAAGTCTATGCTCCAATACTAGAAGTTTTTAAGATGTTGGATAACCATTTGTCTGAAGTGGTATAGGACTTCCTGCCTAGGCAGGGGGGTGGACTAGAAGACTTCCAATGTCCCTTCCAACTCTGTTATTCTATTCTGATCAGTGAAAATCCAAAACTAAGGGTCAAACTGCACCTAAATATGTAAATTTAAAACACACATAGTCAGAGGTGGATATGTGTGATAATTAATCACAACAGAGATGGCAAAAATAATTTAATCCCTTTCTCCTCTACTAGTAACTCATGGGAAAAAAATCATACTCTGAATCTACTATGTCAAGTAAGAAGGAAATCTTCATGACGCTAATATGTGAAATGTTTCATAAAAGTAAGTAGCAGTTTTAGAAGATGGGCTTTCCTCAGGCCCATAGCAAAAATAACAACTGTTACGTTTTCTTTTTTAATCCCTTAATTAATTAATTAATTCCAGCAACTAGTTAGTTCCATCTTTAAAACCATTATTTAATTACAAATACTGTATGCATTTATCTTATATCCACAAGACCAAATTACCTTGAATACATGCTAAATACATCCAGTAATTGGATTTTATGTCATCCTTTGCAAAAACCTATGAAATTGACCAAGCATGATTATACCAACCATCTAATTGAAGCTCTACATATTCAAATTTTATAAAATTAGACTAATTTAAGAATGTTCTCCATCTATTATTGACATTTACTGTTGCAGGAATTGGCTTTTGCTTATGCAACAGTTTTCTCTCTTCCTCCTGAGTCTTAAACTAACACTAGAGTGGCCCCACTACTTGTTATAGCAGATTGAGGGACACAGATCAAAATTGTTCTGCTTATAAATACTGCTCTGTTGATGAACAAACATCCATCTGGATTCTTCTCACAAAAATAAAATCAATATAGTATCCCAAGAAGAGCTGTCCTTTCAAAATCCTGTACATTCATGTCATAAAGGTATATTATAAAGACACATCCTGTCCAGGAGAGAGTCAAAAACTGAACTTTGATCAAATTACCAATCATACATTTAACCTAAGTAGCAATTATACATTAGATCTTATTTCTAAATAGTGGGAATTGTTCAACAGCACATAGCAAAAATTATTCTGAAGTGCTTTCCTTTAAATATTTTATTACCCACTTCTAATTTTATCTCAAAATATTAAAAACACCATCTTTTTACTAAATAAACTGATTCAAAACTTTAAACGCATGTCTCCCTATCCAAATACAAACTAAGAAGCAATAAGAGTTGTTTGTAGACATCCATTTATAGGAGCATAAAGGCATTACTTCTTACTAAAGCTAGTTCTGCAACATTCTTTCAACTAATCTGCCTTGCTGCTGGGTCTCTTCCATTTTATAATTCCAAACAATCCAGAGACCCTCAGAAACAGCGCTAGGCAAAACAAGAAATTGTAATAGCTGAGAAACTATGTTGCATATCCATTTACTCCTTTCTGATCCAATTGATTAATTCACCTTCTACATTTCTAAATAAAATAAAAGTTTTCCAAAGATTGGATTTTTAAAAGTTTCTGGTGCAGAACATGAATTAGTTATTATAATCATTAAAGGGACTAGATAAAAATCATGCTTATTTTGCCATGGAACATATTAAGAATGTTTTTAGATTTTCAAGAAATAGTACATTAAATATTCAGCCAGTTTGAAACAATATTATCCTTAAAATATTAATACCTTTGTTATTATTATTGATATGCTTTATATCTAATAACAAAATTCCAAGACCAATTTCAAGATAAAACATTTATTTTGTATGCCGAATCCTACTGAAAATGAACCATGCTAGAATATGTAACACTGTATTGAATTCTTTAAATACAATACTGAAGAGTGATATCAATACAATGTAATATTTTTACATGCAAGGGAAACAATGAGTCATCAGATACATTCAAGTTTGGCAGCAGCCATTTTGTGCAAACATCTTAAATGGCTGGGTGTACATCTCGTATTAAACCAGCACCTCTCAAACCTGGATAAATTACCCAAGCTTGGTAAAAGTACTTTTCCTCTGGGTAACAATACACAAACCCATTACCCAATCACAAGAGGGACATTTAAACTGACTTTAAAATATTTTACGGATGAAGGCAAATCCGAGGGTAATGTTTGATTGTGTCCCAGAATAATGTTGAGGATCTAATCTGGGTCAGTCATGGGATTAGAGATTTAGTCTTCTGGCCTTTCAGACTGGTGCTACAGCCCATCCTCAAGGAATTTCTCCCTACCGGAAGGCATGGTAGAGAGATGGGCTGGATCCAGCACAAGTCCGAAAACTCAGAAGACTAAACCTCTGGCCCGGTGATCAATCCAGATTGTATTCGGCATGGGTAATGAATTAAAAGTTTGGCAAGCACTGTATTAAGCCATGGCGGAGTTCACAATAGGTTACAATGTGGTTTACAAACCACAATGGCTATGCTCATAGTTCTAGATTGCTGGACTTGACTTTATTTCATAAATAATATAGTACAGTACTAGTGATTTCTACAGAAACTTGCTACCACTGACATAATTACACTTATTTTTATATAGAAAATTGCATGAACAAATGATTATTATCCAAACCCAAGTCCTTAGAAACATAGAAATGCACTTCATATCTCACTTTACATTACACTCACACACACACCAATTAAACTAGGGTGTTTTTTATTACTACATGGCTTATTTCAAATATATAATTTTTAAATTGTCATTCACTGTGTGCAAAATATCTTCTCGAAATCATCATTTTAATACTTCTAAAGTGACCAATACACGATTAAAACTTAGTTTAATTAGTCAATATTGCAACTGTTTCAGTTAGCAGTAGCACATTATGTTTTAAATTCTGCTTCTAAAAGTAATAAACCTGCCTTAACTTAACCTTTATGACTGGTAAATTGACATATACAGATTATTATTTTCAACATTTGTTTTAACAGATAAAATTCTCATTCTGTTTATATTTATTAACATCAATCGACCTATAGTCAAAATATATAACACACACAAAATAATTTGAAATAACAACTTAGAAAATACTTAACTCAAGTTTCTCTTTTTTTAAACTTCTTTAAATATAGATTATCTTTACCTTAGTATCTATTACTGCATTAATACATACCAGGAGGGAGAGAAGACTAACCAATGCCTAATATCTATGTCCCTAATGAATACAATACAGCTGCAAAATGTGTACGTTTAAAAAGATTCTCCCAAGATATGCTAATAAGATAAACTACATGTATTACCATTCTTCCAAGATAATACACTTTCTAGGTATAAATTACATGCAAGCTACAAAGGTAAAAGCCACGTGAATTTCATATAATGCCAATAAAGAACATGTGGGTGTTCAATTCTACATACATACATACATGCATGCATATACACAAACACAAACACACACACAAACACACACACACACACACACACTTTTACTTTATTTTTAGAATCAACTATTCTCTTTTCTCTTATTCTAAAATCAAACTAGCAGGCACCTGATCTGTCCCCCCACCCTTTTTTTCTACAGACATGATACATTTTAGCACTTCTGTAGGCCTGATTTCTTTCATGTGGGTTTTTTTTAGGTAAAACTGCTAGCCTATTAATTAAGAGAATAATGGAGGTTAGCAATATTAATACTATCTAGGAAACAGCAGCAATGCCTTACTCTTTGCACTGGCCTTGGGTGCTAACTCATGCAGCTTACTTACAAAAATAATTAATGTTTTACAATCTGGAAATCCAAGTTGCACCCAAACTAAAGCAAACCGGAATAAACTGTATCTTTCTGTGGAAAACAAAATATATTTCTATTTGCTTGATAAATGCAAGCAGTATTAGACTCCTAATATTTTTAATCAATGTGCTAAAGCTAAATTAATAAGTTTATTGAAATAAGAAACATGGTGCAATTCCATGACATATAAATAAGACTCAGAAACTCTGCAGGCTATGTGTATAACTATGTGCTATGTGTTATCATAATTATTTTAAGGACACAAATATATCCCAAGATGCATTAGGCAGCCTAAAATAAAAGCATGTATTTCTTTATAACTCCAGAGCAGCAAACACCAGGAGGATTAAATTATTTAGAAAAGAAATACACACCAAAAATAGTTCATTTCAATAAAAAAAGAACTTTAAAAATGTGCTGCTATAGAATAAAAAAAGTTATCTATTAGAGGACAGATTTCTTTTATCTGAAGTTCTACTGCAGCAAATAAATACAACAGCTTTCATTCAGTGATTGTCAAAAAACTTTCCAATGTGCCCACTGCAATGCAGATGCCAACCAACGAATCAAAGGCATTCAGAAACTAGACAAAGAGGGTTTGATGCCAACCTCGGTGCCACTGGCAACCATTATTGGCATCAAGCACATTGTCTGCTTTTCCTCCCCCACTCTGCTGGCACTTGACAAACAAAATGGCGGTTCTTGTAGAAACGGAACACAGCATAAGAGCTGTACTGATTGAATCAAAAATTACCAACTGATTTTATAGGCTGAAAACACAGCTTATAACAAATAAAAGAAATTAATAAATAATCCTTTTTCAGTTAAGCAAGATACTGTAATCCAAATTCTTAATTTTGAAATGAATTTAACTAGAACATGTAACATTTAAATAAATGTTATTAAAACAGGCTTCTTGCTTCATCTGCACACCTGTAGACCACAAATTACTTTAAGACTATTTTCTGCCCCCAGCTAGTAAAAGGAATCAACATCAATCAAATAAGAATTTAATTCTCTTGTGTTTTGAAACTTTAGGATAGGAATTTGAGAGAGGGCACTTTTTAAAGAAAAAGAGTTATATACTGCCAATATCATAAGTCGTTAGTATTTCTCCCTTCCTTCTTTCCTTTCTTATATATATATTTCTTACTCCAATGCAGATTTGGAAAAACTAAAAAATACCCTCCAGCAAATCATAAAAGTGTCTTACGGTATATTTCTATATCAAGAAATTATCAATATATCGTAGCATTACTCTGCTCTGCAATGCGGATACCAACTATCAAATCACAGGCATTCTAGTCTAAACAAAGAAGGTCCAATGCCAACCTTGGTGCCACTGGCAACCATTTCTGGCTCTCAAACTATTCTTCCTCATGTTTTTGCCAATGTTTCAATATAGCTCTATTCTATTCTTTCATTCATTCAAGAATTTTATCCTTTTTTCAACTCTCTGCCCATGAATTTTTCTTATCATACCACCCGTTAACCAATGAAACATTACCAAGTAGATATTCATATACTTAGCTAGAAAACCAACTCTCTATAAAAATATTTCAAACCTTTGAAATAATATTTCAAACCTAAAAACAATTCAAACCTAGAATCTTTTTCTCTATAAAAGAAAAATGGCTGAAAATATATTTTCACTACAAAAACAGTAACTTTAGAACAGCCTTTAGCAGATTATTAGCTGAATATGTATCACTTGTGATTGTGTCCTTTTGTTGGTAACCTGATATAGAGATACCAACTTTTTTATCCACAATTGTCACTAACTGAAAAAAATATTGGACAATTCATACACAAACCCTGGTATCATCGGATATCATCAGTGTTTTACAGGAATCCTCCTCTCAATGCAAGCAAACATAGCATCCAAAGAAATACGTATGCACAGATATAAAAATGTTTTACCAATTTTATTTTCAGATAAAGGTGACTTTCTAATGGAGATAATATGCAATCAAGTAAAATATTCCATCATAAAGGCCCTGACCAGGTACGGTTGTTTCACATATAGTTTAACATAACTACCAACATTTCTCCCAAAATAAGACATCCCCTAATAAGCCCAATTGGGCTTTTGGGTGCGTGGCAATAAGGCCAAGCACTTATTTTAGAGTTCAAAAAAATATAAGACAGGGTCTTATATTGGGGTAAACACAGTACGTTAACTATATTTAACAGTTGTTTCAGTTACTAAAATTACATTTTTAAATACTCTTTGAGGTGAAGGGAATATATAGTTCATACAATCAGATTGAAATTTTCACTATCAATTGTTTTTCTTACAAGATTAATTTGCAATGTATTTAAATTCATATAATCCTAAATGAGGGTCTCCTTCAATCCCATTCAAGGATTGCAGATTTAGATTACAATAATTTTCAAATGAATATCACAGCAAAGCTGAGAAAGTTAGCCACGCTAAACTTACATTGTAACCAATGGAACGTAAATAGTATTCACTTGATCTAAACTGGAATCCAGCCTACATTTTATAACTGCTCTTATTGTTGAAAAAGAGAACTGTCTGTTTTTATGGTAAATGTTTGTTTTTCATGATAAAGTTACCATGCAGTAACTGTATACTGAATAAAGTTAAAAGTTAGCAATGACAATATTGGACTGAGTTATACAAAATCAGCACTAAGAAATATCAACAAAACGCCAAGTCTTTTTGGTAGTCTCACCAGAAATATGAAAAATAATTTTAGTTTTTTATATTTGTATTAACATTCCCAACCATCTTTCTTTTGGAAGTTTCTAAGACCAGACCAATTTATATTAAAAGCCGCCATTTGCAAATACTCCGTGATTATAACTTAGACATATTTATTATAACTTAGACATACCATAATAGTTACAGGCTTTCAAATTAAAAATGTATGTAACAAAAAGCATAACAAATGCTACATTGTATCAAATATAATCACTGAAAATAAATCATCGCAGTAGATATACAATCTTATTAACTACTTTTGGAGTAACTACAAAAGTTTTTCACTACATTATCATGTAAAACATCCATATTGAAGCAATGTTTAAAGTGTGTGCAGAAGTTATTTACCTCAAAATTTGGAGAAATGCCACACTATGAACAATGATAAGGCGACTATATCAGATATTTACATTTACTGCATAACAATATATAAATATATAAAATAACATGCCATTTTTTCCATTTTTTTATACTTAATAATTCTATTTTCATAATAAAGACCGAATGGCAAATAAGTAGCTATGTATTTTAAAATATTAATACAATGTATATGCCATGAATATATTCTGTAACATACACCAAAATCATTTCTAGTATTTTTCTACTTTTATAACAAATGTTAATATGTATTTTGGATACTCCTGCATCTCATGTATACAGTACCAAGCACATATCAATATATATGAAATGTTTACAGCTTTTACAGCTTTTTAAAAAACACACTAAAAAGGTGGTTTAGCGTATTTATGTGCATGTGTGTACAAATATCTAAATAAATAAAAAATATATTTTTAAGAGCCCTACCTTGATCCTGCACATAGTATGCCAGAAACAAATCAAGCTCCTTGACTGATACTGTTATGTGATGTGGTTGAACGCAAAGTGCTGGATTTGTGCAATGGGGGGATTTCATGAGCCGTTCTCCATCGGTACTTTCCAGGGGGATACCTTTAAAAAGGATCACCATGACTAGATCCAGGCGCCAGACTTTGTCTGCTTGCCTAAGGCAGTCGATTCTCCTAATCTTGCCCTTCTGGTCAGGATTGGATAACACACAGCATGGGTGCTTCTTCCCAGTAACCGTAAGCACAAAATCCTCTCGATATTCTTGGCGGATATCTTTGCGCAATTTGGCGAGAAGCCTGGATGCCCACTTCTGTTTAATTTCTGGCTTTTCACTAAGTAACTCATCCTTGACTGCTCTTTCTTCATCTTTTGACATTCGCTTTTCATGTTTTTTAAAGTACTTGCGTTTTCGAGCCTGAAGGTTGAACCACGTATAGGCAATTGCACGGACATGTGGAAGAAGTGCCTCAATGAATGGGTGAAATTCATCCTGTTAGAAAAAACAAACAGAAAAACAAAACTTCAGCGATCAGATTTACTTATACAATCACATTCCTAAGCATTTTTAGCAGGTTTACAATTCCTAGAAAAGATACATACATATTATAAAAGTGCATGTCCATAATTAACTTATGGAAGTACGGTATTATAATAATATTTTATAATGCACCAATTTCTTGGGCTTGGATCCAAACTGACATACAATTATATTAGTTTAAATTCAAACAAAATGGCTTTGGAATTTTGAATGCTTTGGCTATGATTTAACAAACACAGCACAGCAAATTTTAAGACAAATAAGTAGAAATATAAATGTAGAAATTAATATTGCAAATCATTCATCTTCTATATTCAGAAACATTATGGTATACATGTTCATTGTTGCTTTATGTAGTTTCCACTTTTGTCATCATCAAAAGACTGATGACAACACAAAGATCATGAACAATGAAAATATAACTCAATCCCTTATTAATCATCCAACATTCCAGTTATCATAGTATTATTCTAGTAGGAATAACCACAGAAATCAAGAAATAAGGCCAGAAAGGCCAAAGGAAAGACAAGATCTAATAAAATTAGGGTATCTTATAGTGTTCATCAGCTGCTCATGTTTCCCTGCTTAATTTATCAAAAAAAATTAAAAATTGTGGGGTACAAAACTTGACTGAATTAATTACCTATTAACTCAAGGATGGTTCGCAAGCAGGTAATGATTATTTCATCCCATTCAAAAAAACATTTTAGGTACACAAAGAAAAAAGGATTTGAATTTGAAACAAACTTTACTTTCTTTGTGATCTCACACTCTGTGGCAGTGTGACATTAATACTGCACTATGGGCAAACTTTTTTTTCTGAAATAGACAGATATATGGCACTTGCAAACTTTTCCTTTTACAGGATTTACCTATTCATACAGATTTTCTATATTTTATTATTTGTTGCAATTGACTAAACTTGGGCTAATAATAGTAGTAATACTACTAAGGTATTTTGCCTCAAATTCCCTCTTTGTCACATGCAGTATATAATTTACTTCAAAGAAAATTTATTTCTGGCACCTATCATAAGATTTGAAAGAAAATTGTGGCAAAGACAGAAAATGTTACTCATTCATTTGACCTATTGTTTTTTAGCCATATTTAATTCAAATTGAATTTAAACAATAATATTGACGCTAAATTTAATATAAATTTAATTTATAATTAAACTGTACTTTTCAAGCAAAATGTATATATTAATAGTAAAATAGTTAATTGGAAAACAAAAGTCATTAATTTTAAGAATCCTATATTTAAGTTTGAGAACATAACAGAAATTCAAAATTTCTGTAGAGTTTTATCAAACAGTTCATACAATCAACTAATGCTCAACAAAGTTCATGCAAAATATTCACACCGAATACTGAAGTGTTCTTTAAACTGAATCCTGCATTTTCATAAGTAAAAATAGCAGGATTTTATAATAATACCCTATAGTAAGACTTTTCAAGAAGTACTATAAGACCTGCAATGATTATTTCAATTTTGATTTTATATATGTCTCTTTCCTTTTTAGGGCAGACATTAATCAAAGTAGAATAAAAATACAGGGTATGAAAATAATAATACAATTAAAACAAGGTTTTCAGGCAATTACTAAAGTGACAAGCCAGTCTATCCAAACTTTTAAGTTTTCTGTTACTTTAAGGGCACAAACTACATTAAGGAAAGAGTTAAACCACAATCTGCTCTTTGTGTGGGAAGAGAGCACAGCTTAGCGCAACCACAGCCCTCGATAAGACTTCCCTATCTCAGTGTACTCTGATGCCATTTTTTTTTACTACTAGAGTTTCTTTTTCTCAGAAACTGGGTGCTATAGAATTCTTAATAAAACATGTATTTTAATAAGAAAAGTCATTCATTACTTCTAACTTACGTAATAAATTTTTCAAATACTGTATCTAGGAATTGAATGGTTACAAACTAAGTCCAGTACTGTTTAAAATTTATTTTACAATATATATTACTAGATCTTGTGATGTTGACAATTCAGATCATGGTATTTGACATTTTAACAACAACAACAAAAACCCTATGAAGTTTTGGATTTTAATTTTACTTATTTTAATGATATTTAGGTACAAACCTACCTGAATGCAACAGGATAAATGCCTGGTATCTGTGATTATTATTGCTGTATATTATGTGTTTTTAAAATTATGCACACTGGTTACAAATTCTAATTTTACATATAAAGTTTCCAGAATGTATGTACTGCTATAAAAATGCAACTATAAAATCCAAGTTATCTGATAAAAAAATACATTTGTGTTTTTATATTCCTGCATTAAATAACAGATCTTGGCAACAGATTCATATTTAAATAAAATTACAGTCACTGATATGCATATCCACTATTGCAACATTCCAAAACATTGTTCAAATAAGAACTGTTTCTCAAGTAAAACTTATGCTACATAGGTTCTCTTCAAAAATGCTTATACAGTACACTCAGTATGAAATCTGATATTTTGAAAGATGCACAAAATGTAAGAAAAAGTTATATTTTGCATAGATTGCGATAAAAACAAAGAGCAAACTTTGTTACAGATAGATCAAGCTTCTTAGTTATTTTAAACAATTTATATTGGGTCTGTCTCCTAGATTTACCAATCTACAATCATGGTCAATTTCCACAATACCTTTATATTATTTACCTTCCCCTATTTTTAAAAGAACTTATTTTTTTCTTCAGAAAAAAATAAAAAACGATTTCCCATTTCTATTTTACCTTCCTATTAGTTCGTTTAAAAATTCAGAACATTATTTCACAAAATAAAGTTGACACTACAAATATATAGCCAAAGGTACGTACAGTTATGTTTAATGTTCAATTTAGAAACTCTAATTTAGATATAAAATACCATAAATCTGAATTTACTGCTGGACTACTTCTTTACAAGAGTTCAACTGTGAGTACTAACAAACATAGGGAACTATTCATGGACCTAAAAACTAAGTTTATATTAATTACACAAAAGGAGAAGTCTGTTCAGATAATCCTCTGTTATATTTCACCAGGCTAGGTTTCCAAGATACAAAATGTCTATTGACACCTTATATATTCTTATACCTTATGGATTTCAATGCAACTTAATTGGACTCTAAGGTAACCACAACCATATAATAAAGTAACCATTCCTAAAATCCAACTATTTTTATATAGGTTCTTTAAAAAAAAAAAAAATCTAATGCATATTCTATGCAGTTTTTAGTTTAACAAATATTCTTTTTCCTCATTTCTAAGATTTCTAATAACAAATATATTATAAAATACCAGTAGTACAATATCATATTCACTATAAATCTGCTCTACAAGCATGGGACAATGGGTATGTATTCAAAATTGAGGGGAGGGGTCTGATTTTTGTCCCAACTATTCTTATAGCTATTCAATCTTTAAATCTGTGAATTATAAATTCACAAACTAAATATAAAACCAGCTTAGAAATCATTTGTGCAAAACACTTCATTTCAAAACTAGTGGGCATTTTGTTGAAACACTTGACTTATCTTAAATTGGTAGACATTAGGTTTGCCGTAAAACTGTTTCGGACTTGTAGATTGCATGCAAACTAAATCTAAATAATTTATTTTGTTTTGGAAAAGACAAAGTGACATTTAATACTATGCTTATGGTAAATAAGCAAGTGATAAAACCTGCTTAATAACAGCCAAGAAAAATTTTAATACTTCCCTGTAATAGGTTCAGGCACAAATACCTATTCTAAAACACTGTGAAATGAGGTATTAGGCCAGAAAGAAGAATGGATAATACTTTATGTTACAATTAAATCATATTACATTAAAAACTTAAGGTAAATTTTCAGCTACACCTATCAGCACAGACACCCAAATATATGATCCTAGACCAGTACTCATGGCTTTGCAAGGGAATCCTAAGAAATTAACAAATATTTTTATGTTCCTGGTAGAGCCTCTTAAGTATTAAATGTTATACATGAAGAGAAAACAATATATTGAATTTTACAATGTTCTGCCAGTTGATCAAGAGACATAAAACGTGTTTGCGCACTGATGTGTAAATGCTGACTTTTTATAATTTCTCAACACTTTTTACACCTGTTTTGCATCAGTAAAGTTCCCATTTACTTGCTAAAAAGATTCCAAGTTAATCACTCTTTGATGCCAAACAAAATATAAACAATAAAAAACGTGTCAGCCAAAAAGCTACAGGACTGCATCCAATCACTGAATAATCCTTATCATTATTTAAATCTTCATTCATAATTTGTGAATGTTCCAGTCCAATAGAATTACAATGGCTTCCAATTGTCAAAGGAAAGTTTTATTATTTTGATCATAACACCAACCAAAATCTTACATAACAAAGACCTACCTCCCACAAATATGCATTAACGCATATTCAAATTCTACCCTAAGATTTCAACCAGACCTGATTTTTTTACATGCTACCTGTGATATTTAATGAATGAAAAAATGATACAAATATCACATGCTTTAGACACTTGAACATCTCAAATGCATTTTTTGTGCTACAATTTGTATTGGGTCCGTCTCCGAGCTTTTTTTCTCCTTTTGAAACTTCTATGCCACCAACCCTTATTCCAATCACACCATGTGTTGCAATTCTATCTTATGTGAATGGAAACCATTACCTGTTAAATCAACTTAAATTTTGTCTATATGTTCTTCAAAGTAAAATCGTGTTACTCGATTTTAAAATTATACAAGTTGTTTCCAGGCCTAATATAGAAGGAAAGATTCAGTTTTCTTTATGACCTTGGGTGTTGACTTCAAAAAGTTTCAAGTACCGGAATTTATCAAGGGAAAAAATGTATAGAATAATTTAAAAAAAGAAAGCGTTCAGCTAACTCACCTTTTCTCAAACCAGCCTTAAGCATATATATATGATTAATTCAGCATGGGATGATATTATGTTACCAGTCATTTCTTAATTAAAAATAAGGGAACACTTTCCCTTTTCAGGTTAAGTACAGTCTGCAAAACGGATCGTTATTTTGTAGCTAATTCATGTTAATCTACACGACGTGGCTACTACTTTCTAATCCCTTTTCCCCCCTGCAAGAGTAATTTAATAATACTCGTTTATCATTGTCATTCTTAAATATTTACATTTCGTCCCTAACTCCCGCACATACACCTTGAAATAGGCTTATACTGTACCATAAGTACATACATTTTTAGTCGTCCCCCTTTATAAAAATCAAGGACGGGAGGAATATTCCTTTGAACAGTTAACTATAGGTACTCGGTGCAACTCGGTACAAGTTTTACTTCCCTCCCTTAAAAAAAAATAAAAGGAAAGGAAAACGGGGGAAAAAAGGCGGCTATACCTGAGTGAGACAGATGGGAGAATACATCATGACTTCGCTCTAAGATAGCACTTCTGCTGAGAGGAAAAGTATCAAAAGCGCCGCGGCTTCATCTATTCATTTTACAATCATCTAACGCTTCCAAAAAGGAAAAAGATGGATCCGGAGCAAGCTCTGCTTTGAATCGCCACAACTTCGCAACCAGCCCCGGTCCTCCTTAAATAGCCAAAAGATTCAAGTTCACTCCGAGCGCTAGATTTCCCGGGGTGAAATCCAATCTACACTTTTAACCCTCTTGTTCTCGGCGGCGGCGGCGGCGGTTCACTCTTGCTGCTGTTTGCAGTGGCTGCTGGTGAATTGGGACACAGGAGGCGGCGGAATAGGGGTAGGGGGTGGGGGTTGAATGGAATGCAGGGAGTTTAAAAGAGGGGGGGTTCGGGATATTTTTTTTTCCTTCCTGGCGTTGCTTTTTTTCCCCCTCCCTTTCTCCCGGATTTCCAAGCAGCTAGCGGGATACCACCACGGTACTTATTCAACCACGTTGCCAAAGTTCAAGGTTGCAGCGGCGGAGCAGGAAAATCCCGGCGTTATCCTGGCAGGCGAAACTTTGCAACAGCCCCTGTGCAGTAGAGCGCCAACCCGGGAGTGTGTGCGCGCGTGTGTGTGTGCGGGTGTGCGCGCGCGTCCCCCAAGGCTGCAGAAACAGTTCGCAGCAGCGCGCAAAACGCTTGAGCTCCTTTCGCAGCAGCCTCTGCCCCTTTCTCTCTCTCTCTCTCCACCCCCTTTCTCTGTGGATAATGTTCGGAGCCTGCTTTTCAAAACGCCCACTGTAATAAAAATGATCTCTTGAAAATTCAAAACTATCAATCTCTGGTTTCCCCTCCTCCTTCCCTCCTCCTCCCCCTTTTACACCCTTTCCCCTTTCTTCGGTGTACTGCTTTCTTCAAGACCTGGAAGTTCAGCAGGAGGGAGGGAGGGTGTATTTTTACCGAGAGCGCCTTTTTTTTCCTGGCCCTTCATTCGTTTGGTCGCTTTCTCCTCAAAACCACTTCAGGATTTCGGTTTATTATTTCATTACACAATCGACGCATCCCTCCCCCCCCCCCCCCGCCGCCGCTGCTGCTAATGCATTCCTTCCCTCTCCCGAGGCCCCCCCCTTCCTTTCCTCTTTAATCACCGCCGTACAGTACTAGAGCCCGGCCGCACTTTTTTTTTTTTTTTGCCTTTTGCACACACTCTCACTTTCTCCACCACCACCCCCTTCCATGGGGGACTGAAGAGCGGGCCCGTAGGGGAAGGCGGGAGGGGGGGATCCCGGGGAGGGTTGGGGTTTTTTTCTTTGGTAAGTTCAAGTTCTGGAAGAGCGCAAAGAGCGCAGGAACAGCACCGCCCGGTGGAAAATTCCTTCACAGGAGGGGGGTGGGGCGAAAGAAATCCCCACACGGCCTTTTCTGCAGACCCTGAATCTCTACCGATCGAGGGGAGAGAAGGGGGGGAGCTACAAAGCGGGAAAGTTTGCCGATTAGGCAACAAGAACGGGTGGGGAGCTGTGTGTGTGTGGAGGAAATGCGCGTCGGCGGCTCTCCTTCCCCCTTGCATACTGCTTGCAGCACAGACAGCGTCTGGAAAACCCGCGACCCCGTCGCCTACATGTGGAGCGAGGTCACCCAACTCTTCAGAGACTTCGCTCGGGTTTCTTTTCCCTCGCTCCACGCCCTGAAAAGCGAAAGCCGGCCTGGTCTCTTTGCAAGACCCCGCGGTGGAAAGGCGCCATACTTCGTAGGGAACCCTTTCCACGTGGCCACTCCATTTCCCCCCCTCCCCGCGCGCCCGAGACTTTTCGCTCCCTCGTTTGCGGGGTCCGTTTCGGGCAGGCTTTTTTTCCCCCCGCCAGGGTGCGAGGAGGAAATGGAAGTTTAAAAAAAATTACGTCCCCCTGAGGGGACGTAAAAGAAACAAAAATAAAAGCCCGCCGCTGGAGCAAGAGGCTCGTCTGCTTTCAATCTCACCCACCAACTCGTGCCAGAAAGTTCGCGCCCGCGGGTTTTTTTTTTCTTTACCCCAGGAATGCGAGTATATTAAAACACACGCACTCGCTAACGACGTTCTCACATTCGCCCTGAGGCGGGAAGTCAATATGAAGAACGGTCCCCCCCCCCTTTCCTTCGCAACCTCCGTGTGCGTGTTTGCGAGGGGTGAATTTCATCTTGAGTTGGCTACGAAGGTGGGGAAAAAGTTTTCGTTTTGGATGCTGACTTCCCAAATCGGCCCCCAGCTCTGCTTTTTAAAACTTTTTGTTTTCCTCAGACTTTTTTTTTTATCAGACGTAAATGGCCGCGAGAAATACAAAAGGCGCGGAATGCCAAGTGCAGGAGTAAAGCATGACCGCGGTGCCCGCTGGCCTTGCGTTTTTCAACTAGCGCGCCTAGATTATACTTTCCTGAGGCTTTACGGGCTTAGGAAAAAAACAACCCTAAGATTTTCTTCACAGCCTTGACACCTGCGGACTTTGATCCGAGGAACGCCCAGGCAAAGCAAACCCGAGCCCTTCCACCTTGTGTGTGGACTGCGTCGAGGCCACCAGTCCAAAAGCATTGTGTAATTCCTCCGTCTCCCCCACCCTCCCTGCCCGGCCAGGCCTGGAGAAACCTCCCCAAGCGTTGAGGGTGGCCGGTTGTCCAAGCCAAACTCCCCTCAAAAACCAGCACTTGCCTGCTTCAGGTAAACTGGTCCCTGGCGCGTCCCTTCTTCGGCCCCCTTTTCCCTCCCCGTCGTGTGAACTATTTGCAAAGGGACAGTTGACTTTTGCGTTTGCAAAATAATAATAATAATAAATTGCATTTCTGCGGGTCAGGCAGTTCCCCACGAAACATCGACGGGAGGCAGGTTCAGGTCAACCATGAAATGGTCACTTTTTAACCCCGTCCTGTCCTCATTAGGGAAAAATTCAAACACAGCCTGTTCTCAAAAGAGGGCTCCTAATGAGGGTAACATGCCAAAGCCGCCAGCTGCAATTCTCATAAATTTACCAAACTGAAGGCAGGGGAAGTGAAGAGGCTGGGACAAGGCAGGTAAATGTCAAAGCAAGTCATGAAGTTCATCCTCTTAAGCCTTCAAAAGCAGCCAGACTTAATGTAGGTGAAATCCTAAAGATAAAATACACTGCTCAAAAAAATAAAGGGAACACTCAACACATCCTAGATCTGAATGAATGAAATACTGTATTCTCATTGAATACTTTGTTCTGTACAAAGTTGAATATGCACCAACAGTATGTGAAATTGATTGTCAATCAGTGTTGCTTCCTAAGTAGACAGTTTGATTTCACAGAAGTTTGGTTTACTTGGAGTTACATTATGTTGTTAAAGTGTTCCCTTTATTTTTTTGAGCAGTGTATATTAAATATTCTTTCATTAAAGAATGGTATTAGGAACCAAACTCTGTATATAAGTAGTACAAGACATAGCAAATTTAGAATTTACCCCACACAAATTTCATTATCACAATAAAAATGCCATGAGCCTGTTTTTCTTATAGCCTGTGAATGAATGCTCACTAAATTACTTTGCTCATAATTCTTTATTTAAACTGCTTTGACACTAGCATAAGGCATTATTTTGGGCATTGGATGAAGCCAATAGTCTTCCATTTTCTTTTAATTCACAAACTACAGAAATGTTCTATAAGCATCTGGGCTTACACTGTAAACTAGAAAACCAGAAACACAGGAAGTAGAAACAAAAGTAAATTAAGAACTAATACCAGTATGCACACCACAATAAGGCATCGTTTATTTAGCTGGGGTGGGGGAGGGGTAGAAAAGGAAAACCACATTTAGCTGGGTTTGGACAGCAAGCTAAGCCATAACCATGAGTGGCTGGATTCATACAACACAATAAAGCAAGATCAAATGAATATACATTGTGGCTGAGTTTACATAATCCATTTTAAGCCATAGTTTGGTTAGGTTGGCATGGGCTCAGCGTACTAGGAGTGTTCAACCATGTAATGCAAACCATACTGGTTTATGACTATAAATTACGTCTTTGTATAGTTTGAACCTAAAAATTATGGGTTACTGAATAAACCATGGTTAAGCAAACCACTGCTTATAAACTCAGTGAAACCTGAGATTACAGGGACTAATTCTATATATATAACAATGTAATGTTTTTTAATGACACAAAACTTCAGTTTTAATAACCTGTATTAAATCCGCTGAGTCACAAATTATAATTGCAACAAATATATTTTAAATGAAAACTTGTGAGAATAGATGAGATGTATTTTTCCCATGCATTCATGGCATTTCAACCCTTTTTACTTTCCTTTGGAAACATAATCAAATAATTTCAGATTTATTTCAAGTTAAATATATTTGTAATTTGTAACTGTGATTGTTGGCCAAAATATAATTTCCATTACTGTGTGAAGTTTTGTTGATAACTTTTCAAGCAGCAGGTCTTCATTTACCATATTTAATTCAGGGATAATGCTATGAACCTTCTGAGATCATAAAAGCTTACAACAGTGGGTGTGATGAGGTTGAAAACATCTCAAGTGTTGAAATATTATACAAATGTTAGTTCGAGTCTTGGTATTAAAATTCTCTGTGTTTCTCTAAAATCAAATAACAGCAACATTCCCTTTCCGGCTCGCCCCAGATTCAGGCCATATTCCCCATTATTCCCACTAATGACACAGATTTTTATGCAGATCATCTTTTCAGACATTCACATTTAATATTGTTAGTAATAATAAATATAACAATAGTTATCATGTTTATTAAGTTATATTTTATTAAATTAAGCCAGTCCTCTGGATTTGTACAGTACATTAAATAGTAAATTAATTGCACTCACTAGTTTTGTATAACACACTGTCATACATATGAGCTAAAAACAATCAGGTTGTCACAGCCTTTAGATCAGGCACGTTCAACCTGCAGCCCACAGCCACATGCGGCCCCAGACAACTAGTAACAGGCCTACAAAATCATTTAAACATATAAAGAAAAGGAAATGTGTTATTTTTAAGGATTAACTATGTTATATATTTTATATGTAGCTCAAAACAATTCCTCTTTGCTCAGTGTGGTCCAGGCAAGCCAAACGGTTGGATGTCCATGCTGCAGATGCAGTTATTTTACTCTAAGTTATTTTACTGTTTGTGGCAAAATATGACTCCCCCCCCCCCCATTATCACTTCAGAAATAAACTGACCAGCAAGCAGGTTATGTTCTTATTTGCATGACCAATTTGCGTGTTCTCATCTACACAGGAGCAACAGGCCCTTACAAATCCAGTTTCCCCATGCCCTATGACATTATCATTACTTTGCCTCCAACCATGAATGAAACAATCTAAAGTCATAACTCTTTTATTCTTGGTTTTTTTGGTGTTAGATTCACTTTGAAAGATAGGTGGTTATATAACTTTTTAAAATTACTAAATAAAGAAGTGCACCTGTTTTAAAGTAATATCTTCTCTGTTCAGCTTATATTATTCCATCATGCATTATGTCAGAAAAAGGTAGGTGAGCTATTTTGAGCTTAACCAGACTAGTACTTTACTTCCTAAGTGCTTGTCATTTGTCCCCATCCTTATTTTTGATACCAGCATCGCTCCAAAATTCCAATAAATTGTTCAGTAGTGATTCAGAACAGATGCAGTAAAGTCGGGATAGGGATTAATAATGGGAACAAGCAGATGTTCTCCTGGCATTCTTTTGTGCTGAGTCAAGGGTGATGGGATAGCTATCCAATAGTAAGGCACATTTCAGCTTTGATAATGGTCAGATCATTTTTCTCACTTTAGAAAAGAAAGTTAGTTTACAGAGCAAACCATTCCGATTGTACCCTTCTGTCTTCCAAGGCAGGGCAGGGCAATCTTCAGATCTTGAAACCTTTTTTTTTTTAATCCTTCAGTTCTCTATTATTTAAAAATGAAAGTGGCATTTCTGACTATTTGAACATTAAAACTCTCTTCATCAAAAACATCCCCCAAGATTGAGAGCCAAAATAAAATTCCCACCACAGTTCTTCCTTTTCCATCCACTGTATCTCTCACGTTTCTCCAAATTTTAAGTGTGGCCACACTAGCCAAAAACATTTCTTCATTTTTTAAAAATAAGTGAACAGAGAGAAGCAGCAACTATTACATATTCCACAACGTATACCATGTGCTACTCAAAATATATAATACAGAAATATCTGTGTTTAGCTACCCTATATGTAGGTTTACTAGGTTTTCACCATATTGCAAGTTATAAAGCAATTTGTTCATAGCTTAGTGTGTTCTTTAAACTCACTCATCATGGTTTGTAAACCAGTTTTCCTTAATACAAACAAGTCATTTTTGTTACATTAAAACTATGATATAAGCCAGCCATGATTTAATTGAACTCTATGAAATTATGTTTATATACAATGCTAAACCAAAACCAAACCAACCAGATTATAAATTAAGCCATTAAGGAGCATGATAGCTTGCATGGTTAGATTGCTGGGTTGAAAATTAGCAAGCCCATGTTTGAGACCCAGATGCTGCCATGGGACGGATAAGCTCTAGTCCTTTGCTTTAGCTGCCGCCAGGGACATGAAAGAATCCCCAACTGGGTGTCCCCTGAGCAATAGTCACCAGCTAATCCTTTCAACCGGAAAGCACATGACATGATTACCATTTGAACTAAACCCCTGTTATAAAGACTGGGTTCATAAATCATTATAAACTGTAGTTTGATTAATTTAATAAATATTTATTCATTCATTCATTGATCCATTTTATTTGTTTGTTTGTTTGTTTGAATTCTATGCAGCCCTTCTCCTGAGACTCAGGGTGGCTCACAACATGTAGAAATTAAATAAAATTTACAGATTAAAATTCCCATAATCAAAAGTTAACAACAGATTCATTGGTCATCCATCACACATTCTTTCAGTGGGTGGGGAAGGTGTTAAAATTTCAATGGCCCCAAGCCTGCCTGCAGAGGAGGGTCTTTAAACGTTTACAAAAGGCAGGGAGAGAAGGGGCAGTATGGACCTCCGAGGGGAGCTCATTCCAGAGGGCTGGGGCCGCCACAAAGAAAGCTCTTCCCCAGGTCCCGCCAGACAACTTTGTCTGGCTGTGACAGGACCTGGAGAAGGCCGACTCTGTGGGACCTGACAGGCTGCTGGGATGTATGAGGCAGAAGACGGTCCCGTAAATAATCTGGTCCCATGCCATGTAGCTAGATTCAGGCAACACACTAAGTCATGAACGATAATTTACAAACTACAGTGCTTGAGTTAAGAAAACACATTAATCGTAAAAAAAAGTAAGATACATTCTGACTTAAGGCAACATGTGAATTCAACTAGCGTGAGCTTAAATGCCATTGCTCCACATATTGATGGCTATTGGGAGAGGATACAGAGTCTTACAACTTGAAGGTTCACATTTAAGTATTTTAAAATGTCATAGGCTACAAGTGAAAATGCTTTTCACTTTGATTATGTGATCAAAATTCAGCTGCTTGGCAACTGATTCATACTTATGACCATTGCTGTGTCCCAAGGTCAGGTGATCACCTTTTGCAAAGTTTCCACAAGAAAAATCAATGGAAAAACCATTGATCACATAATAACCATGTTACTAAACTTAACAACAGAAATGACTCACTTAACAACTGTGGCAAGAAAGATCATAAAATGGGACAAAGCTCACTTAACAAATGTCCCACTTAACAAAAGACATTTTGCGCTCAACTGTAAATCAAGGAATACCTTAGCAAACATCCAAATTTTGACTGTGTGTCTTGTGAGGATGTTGCAATGGTTGTCAGTTTGAGGACCAGTTGTAAATCCTTTTCTCAGTGCCATTGTAACTTCAAACAATTACTAAATTGTTGAATTGTTGAATAATTGAATGGTTGTAACTTGAGGACTACCTGTATTAATACTATTCAAATGCAATCAAGTTTATTCCATAGGTAATTGGCTCTACATAGTACTCTAGCCTTGCTTGGAGAGGTACACCAACACTAAATAATGAATATGATCTGAAATACAAAAGTGTTAACTACTGCTAACTCCTCTGAGAAGGAGGTAGTCCTGATGAATTATAGCTAGTTTTATTATAATTCCAAAAAGAGCTTCTCCCGCTGGTTTTACATGAATATACATAGCTTACATATTCATAATGACAGGAAGCTGAGAAAACATAGACAAACCCTATTCCTTTCCACTAAGCAGGGAAAAAAGAACATGGCAGATCTATGTCTGACTACAGTGTGGCAAGGGGATGGAAAAACTTTTGTAAAACTACAGTATACTGTAATTGTGCTTCTCAGTGTCCTTAGGTGCCCCACAAACATAAAGCCCAGCCCAGCCCAGCCCGGCCTGCCCTTTTACTCACTGACATACCAACAAACCCAGCACCACGAGCTTCACAAACAGCACTGTAACTGCAGACTTTTCCAGGAACAAGACTGAACGCCAAGACTAACCAAGCTCATTCCATAAAGGCATCTTTCAGAAGGGAGTGGAAATTGTTTTGTGATTCATCTAAATAAATGCCCATCTTTAATAATCCAAGCATAATAACCACATGCTAACAGCATCCACTAGCGTTAGAAACTTTCTCCTGAGGACATAAAGTACAGTAATTACTTAAGCGTGAACAGAAGCATAAACAGATAATGTGCACATGCCAAACTAAAACTCTTACCTGGAAGATATTTTCGATGATTTGCAGTAGTAAGAAATGTTTCAAGAGAAAACCAGATTTAGCTTAAGCAATGCTAAGTATACTTAAGTAGGAAAAGGATGCGTAAAAATTAAAACAATATGCTGCTCATTTAAAAACATTTTACACTGGAAGATACAAAATTGTATCTCCACAATTCTATTAATCCTCTTGTAGATTAATCCACTTTTGGAACGCTTTGTAATGAAGATATAATTTTGAATACGTGTGTGTGTATATACTTTCCATACTATCACAACAATTCCAAGCCGGTGCAATAATTAACAATTATTCCAAATCCGGTAAGGAGGAAAAAAATTCTAAATGAAAGAAAACTCACTTATTAAATTTTGACTGGTAGATTTAAAAAAAAAACATTGTCAAATGATCTCTACTAGAACATTACATGAATAGTCAATTGATTCTCTTACAGCCTGCAGCCTATAAATATCTGCAACCCCAAAACAGGACTAAAACACTAAAATGGAACAAAAACATGTATTGCCAGCTCTGCAATAAGATCTTGACCACAGCATACTCTTAGGATTAGGAATTTAGGCAGATATTTTAAAAACTAAAAAACTATGAAAGAGCATAGAATACTATACAAAGAATTGAATAATCCACTAGTGGATGACCATTTGACCCTAAGCTTTTATATCAGAAATTGAAGGATCAGTAAGACTTGATTTTCAACATCATTTTCAGTATGACAGGCACAAGTATATGTATTGTGAGGATAAAATTAAGCAAATAAATTATATTTTCAATTGTTTTACTACCTATATATACTGTATACACATTGCAGAGAAATTAAAGGCATGGTATAGTCACCTTTTCCCCCCTAGATTTCATGCATATTTATAGTTTGAAACTCACCAAGCAAGCAACAGCGATTTTACTGCAAACATAGAAAGTTAGCTGGCTCTTACTGTATGTATTATCAAAATCTGGAAGGGTCTGACTTGTCCCCTCCCCCTCTACCCCTCCCGCATTCTCCATAGACAAGGACTCAGTGTTTCATTTTCTAGGTCTCATAAACAAACCCTCTTATTCCTGCTGGCTTTATGTATAACACTGAACATTTCACAATGTCCACAAACACATTACAAAATATTTTATTAGTAACATTTTTAAAGTCCTGTATAGTCAAAGCCTACTACGTTTAGATCACTGACAACATCTGAGAAAAAAGCACTCTTCATTTTGCAAGGTACTGATTACTTTAGTTAAAATATTACTCTGAAACCAATGTTATATCTCAGATTCATTCATAGTCTCAGAAAATCCTACTACTGTATATAAAAATATTTTTCTTCCTTGACACTTTTGAAAAATAATAGCAATTTTTACACTACTTATTTTAGACAGTAAATAGTCAGTTTGTTTGTTTGTTTGTTTGTTTATTTATTTATTTATTTATTATTTAGATTTGTATGCCGCCCCTCTCCGCAGACTCGCAGACAGTTACTTTGGAATAAGCCTGTTGAATTGAATGGGACTTGTATCTGATTTCACAGTACATGATTCTTTTATAAATGTATGTCTAACATTCATCTATGTTTCAATTTATTATTTTTAACCGCATTACTACGCTATATTCCTTTTGCTTAATTCTGTATTTTTGGAAAAAAAAAGTACACATATAATAAATATTGTTTCTGGTTAAGGAATTAGGATGTTTATGCTCATCACGCATGTGTATTTTTTAGTATTCAACTATTTAAATATCTGTGGTGTGCATGCATATCTTTCTCATAGCGTATGTGTGCTTGACCTCTGTCCACATATGGTTTGATGGTGTCTCTGTTAACCAAGCTTTCTCCATTTGCCGACCAAAAAATGCAAACATCAGGCCTCAATATAAAACTGAAAACCACAACGTTTTATGTTACTCAAGTTAAATTTTTTCACCCTGCCTACATAAATATCCAATTTGCTCAGCCCTCTGTTTTCCCAGAACAGTAGAAAGCCTTTTTGGAAAAATGAATATATTAATCAAATATTATTGATACTTAAGGCTAAAAGTTTAAAGTTTACAACTTTTTAGATAGATAGATAGATAGATAGATAGATAGATAGATAGATAGATAGATAGATAGATAGATAGATAGATGATAGATTTCAATAGCTACAAAATACATTTCTAGACTTTAATTTTATTCCTGTGACTAATCATTAGGATTACATGTCTAGAGTCTCATTTAAAGGGAAGTTAATCTTGTGTATTTTGGCGCCTTTTCTCTGCCAGCTACTGTACTGGGAGCGAAGGGGACTTGGAGATGTTGTTTGTCCCTTCTCGAGTTCAGTGGCAGCTCTTTCCAGCAGCAGCAAGAAAGATAGCCATGTTCACAGCCCTAATAATAATTCAGATCACGCCACATCGGCATCTTGTGTCAAAGTCGAACGGGCTTCCCCGCCCCCTTCAACCGGAGAGCAGCCAAGTCCTCACACACTCCACATTCAACCACAATGGATGGGATATTGTGCATTAAAATATGGCCCAGACACAGGCAAAGGGAGTACAAGTGGGGAGAGCAGACATCTACCCAGGGAATAGGTCTGAAAACATGCAAGACAGGAAGACCTGCTCCGCCACTTGATTGAGGAAAACATAAGCAACATACCCAAGGAGAGAATGCTTAGCAATTCAGGAGGGGAAAAGAAACGTCCATAGTGTAGGATAGCAAACTATTCTTATAAGTTCACTAGCGTGCAAAAAGTAATAGCCCTGTTACTACAGCAACACTGCCCCCCCATGCAGCTTAGCAGAGGGAACCAGGGTGTATCTATGACAGCTGTTAAGAAGGGAAAGCAACCCTAACTACATAGCTGCAAATTAATCAACCAACACGTTATATTAATATTTTTTCAATGCTTAACGGGCACTTGCCAGCAAGCGGGAGGAGAGAAAGTTTGGAAGCAGGAAATATACCAAGTTCAGCACTTTTGGACACAAGCTCCAATTAACTGTTTCCTAGCATGAGTATGTGAACCGTAGACAAAGCTGCCAAAAAGAGAGAGACAAGAACACAAACAAATCAATTTCTTCAATCCTGCAAAATCAGAAAATGATCGGGGGGGGGGGAGGGGAGTGTTGTAAACAGCCTCCACTTTGTCACTCCAAGGCGATCTACCCAGGCAGAGAAGACAGCCCACAAGCAAGTTAAAAGTACATATTTTCCCCTCCCCAACGCCACATACCATTGAATTGTATTGTATTTAAACCCGTGGACTGCTGAAATTCTGTAAAGACAAACACGGGACCCGCTGGTTTCACGTTTTTTTTCAGAGAATCAATGTATGCCGGTGTGGATTGTTTTGTTTTGTTTTGAGTTGTGTTTGGATTTCCAAGGGTAACCTCCCCTCTCCTACGTAGGCTGTGTGCGGACCCGAAAGAGTTACAGATTCAGATTGTTCAGAAAGTCTTGGCTAGGGGAAGAGTTTGAGAGAAATCAGCGAAGGTAAAAAAAACCCAAAACTGTCTACAGAGACTCACACACACACACACACACACACACACACACACCGCCTCTTTGCTCTTCCCCCCCTTTTTTCAATCTCCCTTCCTCTTTGAGTTGCAATACTGAAGAGTGGGTTGTGGTTGGGGTCTTGGACGCGGTCCAAGAAAGGCTGAACCCTTTTCCCCACCGCCCTCCCTTTGGCTGGCTGGGGTGCGCTCTCTCTCTCACACACACACAAACACAAAAACTCCCCCCACACACACACCCCGCGCGTCTGGATCTGCAGAAAGAGCTGGCGGTGTTAAGGCTGAGTTGCGTTCTTGGCCTCTTTCCATCCCGTCGCCATTGGCCAGAACCTCAGCAGTGGCTTCCCATAACCACCAACCACTTTGCTTCGCCCCTTCCCCCCGCCCCATTCCCCTCCCCCTCCGCGGCATCCGTGGGAAGCGCGGCTCTTCGTTTCCGCCTGGCGGCTGCTTGAAACACCAAAAGAGAAGAAAGGGAGGCTGGGGTGGGGGGAGTGGGGTAGGGGGGCTATTTGCATATTCATTTTCAAGTAGCCAATGAGCGGGAGTAGAACCGGAGGGCACCCGCTATAAAGTGTGTAATTCCAGACAGGTCAAAGACCTCTGAAATCAGCGCATGTCAAAGCAGTTTGTGGAGTTTTCTTACACAAAACTGTGTGTGCGTGAGTATGAGAGAGAGAGGCTGAGATTTCGGCGGCTCAAAGGGAGGGAGGAAAAAAAGGGAATCCAAATACAGTACTGCTTTGGGAAGGGAAATGTTTTTAATGGGATTAACGGAAATCTAATTTACAGGCGTTCTGTACATGACTTCAGAAAGACCCAGTGATTTTACTCTTAGTCACTCTTAGATAAACACTTTTAGGAATGCCGCAACGATTTGATCATAGAAAATGCCCTTTGGTTAATGGCAGAAGCATAAGCGTAATCGCAAGGATTTTGTTTTTGAAAACTGCTCACACTAATGTTTGGCTAAATGTAAAAGGTGCCCCATACCTAAAAATTGTGCACAGATCACAAAGTTAATATTCATGGAAGTAGCATTCACGAGAATGTGAGTTATCGGCTCTTCCAGTTAAGTTAATGAAAATGTCAGATGTGCAAGGAATACAGAATCAGTTTCCTTGTATAAATGCACTGATTTCAATGAGCTGCTGACTAGACCTTTTGAAAAAGACTACTTCATTTGTGTAGTTAAATTTGGAAACAGAGACAAGCTTCTGAAAGGATCCAGTTTGAACAAGCAATTGTACTCTGTACTTCCGCCTTTTGCTTCTAGGAGTCAAGATAACATTTAATAGGTGTAAAGGTTTATCTTAGTGTCCAACATTATTAATGGAGTTAAATAAATATATTTGGGAAGAAAATAATCTTGACACAAAGGAAAATACTTTTTTATAAATATCAGTTTAATGTTTACAATTATCAGCAGTATACAAGACAGATTTTTAAAATGGTTCAATTATTTCCATTCTTGTTGCACTGTTTTTACTTTACATGTGGAACTGCAGTATTAAGGCATATTGCATTAATATGCCTACCCTTAAATAGCTTTTTCAGAACACCCAAATTATAGTGTAGAACTATCTTAACTATATAGAATAATTCAATTCTGTTTAATTCAGAAAAGTTGGTTTTTAAGATCTAAATACATGAATACATTGAATGAAATCTTGTTAAAATGTTTATTACATAAAGATGTTCCATACGTGCAGGATGAAATCTTGCAGCAATTTTTCTATTTATTAATTAAAATTGAACTTCTAAAACTATATTCATATTTAGACAAACAATAAACTTATTAAAGTTTAAAGGAAAAGAAAAGCTGCTTAAATACTGGGAACAAAGCTTGGGTTTAATTTTGTTACTTCTATTACATAATTTTAGAATATGTGCATTAAGGAAAAGAACTGGGCAGTGTTCACTTGATTTAGTAACTATGGCTATGCTTATGCATTTTTTCAAGGAAATTCAGTTAGGTAATTTATCTGATTATCAGGCTTCTGCTCATGACAGAAGAATCTATAGGGGTTAGTAGGAAGATGGATGGATGGATGGATGGATGGATGGATGGATGGATAGATAGTTGATAGATAGATGATAGAGACAGGTACACAGAATTATTTTAAAATGACTGCAGATCTGGTAATAAATTATTCTAGAATTTTAGTTGAAAGTCTGAAACCTCATCAGTAATAAGAACCAAGAACCTTCTAAACTAACAAAAACAGCAGTGAGCACAATACATAGTGAGAGTTGAGAAGAGCAATAGGATTAACAAAATGCTAATTTGTATAAACTAAAAGGAAACCATTGCATCCTTTTAAACAATCATTTTTCTACACACAACACAAGCCCGTAATTGCTACATAAACTGATAAAGCTGATTTAATTATGATGTGTATCATTTTACAAAGCTTTTTTAAAAGAAATATAATCTCAGTCTAATGGCATACTTAAATTGGCATCCTTGATAAATAAAGTCATAGCATCCTTGTGCAGAAACCTAGACATTTTGTAGCAAAATTTTAGAACAAATAATATGGTCAACACATTGTACTGGTATTCATTTTTGCTTCTTTAAAAAATAACTTCAGTGTACGCTAGAGTACATCATTTTAACACATGTAATTAATTGGTAATTGTTGTATTAATTATATGTAATCTTGTCTTCAACAAGTTTATTACCTTTATGGGCCTAAATTGAGTTGCTATTTTGTAATCTTTATATATTTCATTAACATAAATTCCATTGAATTTGCAGTTCACTTAAACATACTTAAGTATCCCCTCAGTACTGTACTTTATCAAGCAATGATCTTCAAAAATTGTTGGATTCCATTCTCAATCATAGAACTGATATATAGCCACAATTGAAAGGAAGTACAAAGTGGGTTAATTGGCATTCACTATAAGAAAAGTATATAAAAGAAATTTAATTTGTTAAGACAGGGTATCCACGATGGATATTGTTCATCAACATTGCAAACATGTATTGAACTAAATACTGTAACTAAAATTGCTTTTGTTTTTTAACAATTTAGGGTAATTGAACAATCCTTGTTGTTTTCAACTTTCAGTTTTAACAGTAAGATTAATATATTATGTTTTATTAACAAATTTAAAAAAACAAACTGTTTTGAAAACAAATTACAATTAGGTCATTGGAACTCTTAATATAGAGTGACATGTATGCAGTATATTTAAATCATTAGTACTTTCTGGATTTTGGTTTCATGTTAAAGTGATGAAATTATTTTTATTCCAAGTTACATAAATATGTGGTTTGCTATCTCAGCCACCAAATCTTCGTAGTAACTATGATAGATTTACTCCATTGTAGCTCTTATATTTTGTTTTAAATAAATTACAATAAAATATCACATGCATAAAATATTTTGATGTGCACTCTAGAAACTATTTTGTCTCTGAGATGAGGGAATGTTAACTTCAACACTTATTTTTTATTTATTTTTTTATTTTTCAAATTTATAGACCACCCTTCTCCTAGCAGACTCAGGGCAGCTTTCAACAATTAAATGATTACAAAATTAAGATACCCCAATACATAGAATAAAAACAAGTAGAAAAATTAAAACCCAGTATTAAAACAGAATCATAAATTATTGTTTGATTAAACCTTCTAATGGTTGCAATTTTCTTTCCCTCCCTTTTTTTCTTACCTTATGCTGCAGTATTTGATAAATAAGAGGATTAAAAGGATTTCCTAGCATCATACCTTTTGTTTGACGCACTAATGCAAATATTATTCAAAGAAGTACTGTATTATGAAATAAATACATAGAGGCTATTTACAGGAATTATTCTGCCTTGTCTGTGATGTGGAATAGTACATAAAATGTTGCCTCTAACTAGCAATATTTATCAAGCTAAATAGATAAGGACATCATTATGATAATAGTGATTATTCACTGTTCAATATTAGAAATCCTGATGTCTTGAATTTAGAATTGTAGTTGACAATCTTTATTAATGTTTTCTGTTATAGCAGAAGATGTTATAATTTCAGTCAATATAACAGATTTCCAGGTAAATGATTTATATCTCAATTGATAGTTCAAGATAATATTCTTGGGTATCAGTAGGTAATTTGTTACAATAACCTCAGAATGAATATCTCTTGAATCAGATTTAATTATGGCTCAGTCCTTTACATGTTTACATAGAAAGTCCGATTGAGTTAAGTGGCCATTACTCTTGGGTAAATATACATAAATTTGCAGTCACATTTCCTACTTCTTAAGAATAAAATGTTTCCAGTGAGTTCTGTATAACATTTCATACAGTACTCATTATGCATATTCTTCTTAAAGTTACCTACATATTTGAATTGCATATAGTTTAATTATATTGTAGATTCCTTCATCTGGCGTAAGATATGTCACCTAAAGATCATATTTCCAAGAAGAATAAACAGGTCAAAATACTATAAACTGTTTTAATTTCCTACAACTGGGCTAATTTGTTAGCAATCCTCATTTTCCATAAACAGCAAGTTTTATAGGTGTGTGTGTGTGTAACATATTTTCGTTGATAATGAAAAGGGAGACTCCCATATTTGGGTATAACAGGGCGATTCGACAAAAAAACATATATATCTATATGGCTAGCTGATGAGGCCAGAACAAGGCCGAAATAGATCTATCCTAGTCTCCCTTAATTTTCAAATTAAGCAAAAACGTGACATACACACACACACACACACAAATACACACACACAAATACACACACACATACATATATAAAAACACGTGTGTGTATATACACACACACATACATATGTTTGCTGATAAGTGAAAAGGAAGAGAGCCTGTTGTTGTTGTTGTTATTATTATTATTATTATTATTATTATTATTATTATTATTATTCTTTATTAGATTTGTATGCCCCCCCCTCTCCGAAGAGATCTATGCTATAGATCTATTTCGACAGAAAATAAACCATACATACATATATATGTGTGTGTGTGTGTGTGTGTGTGTGTGTGTGTATATATGTAGATTGTTCTGAG
Source organism: Erythrolamprus reginae (assembly GCF_031021105.1). Classification (NCBI taxonomy): domain Eukaryota; kingdom Metazoa; phylum Chordata; class Lepidosauria; order Squamata; family Dipsadidae; genus Erythrolamprus; species Erythrolamprus reginae. The sequence continues at coordinate 264,224,076 of NC_091951.1, read as the reverse complement.
TTCGGGTTTTGCCCTGTGTAATATTTTGCATGTTTATGCGACGTTTCGGTGAAATCACATCCACCATCATCAGGCTGAAGTTTCCAAGCTTCGTGCTGTTGTAACTTCGTCAGAGTATTAAAATGCCATGGGAGACAACCACCTTTATAAAGCATTATTCAGTCTGCTCATTGCCCGCATCATAGGGCCACACCCTTCCCTCCCCTCTGCGGCAAGCCCAATTGTGAATAATCTATAATCCATATATAATATATATATGGAACTGTGTTCCTCCCATTGATTAGCAGTGAGGGTGAGAACTATTAAATAATTTGGATATCTGCTTTTAGAACAGAACCTTGAGAGGCTGCTGTAGGAATAGAATTAAAAGGCAATAGAGTCATATAAGCATCACAAATATATATATGGCCAAAATAGATCTATCCTAGTCTCCCTTAATTTTCAAATTCAGCAAAAACATGTGACATATATGTATATAGAGAGACCTACATATATCATACATGCATACATATATATACACATGCACACATGCATATACATCATCCTGTATCCTTCATACATTTGTATAATCATTTTGTTGTTTTTAATTTAAAGAACATTCAGCAACTTCCTCTTATTACATATTACCAGGAGACACATATACAGTGGTACCTCTATCTAAGAACGCCTCTTCTTAAGAACCATTTTCTACTTAAGAACCCTAGCCCAGAAAAATTTCCCAGGAAATTTGAGAGCGGCACGAAGGCCCGGCCAGTTTCCTGCCATTCCCTCTTTAATCCTGGCCATCTCGGGCTTTTCTGGACTGCCAGAGGAGCCTTTCAGTAGCACTTAAGGAAGTTTTGGCAGTCCAGAGTGAACAAAGCATTTTCCTTTCTCTGGGCGCTTGGAGAGGGAATACATCTCGGCCAGTGCCCTGAGAAAAGAAATGCTGCCTTCGCTCTGGGCAGCCCAGAGTGAACGGAGCGTTTTCCTTTCTCTGGGCACTTGGAGAGGGAATAAATCACTTCACTGTGGTGACTCTCTTGCGCTGCCTCCCATACAACCAGCATGAGGTTGCCTCCGTGGAAAAAGGTGGTGCTTCGCCCCGGCTGGATCAACTCGACTTCAGCCAAACCGAGGAGTCACCACAGTGGCTACAAAGCAAGCGAGCGAGAGGAGACAGGAGCCGTTCAGCATGGGGAGGAAGAGGAAGCAGGTAACCGCAACAGCAGCCGCCGCCTTTCGGTCAAAGGAGCGGGAGGTTCCGCCCTCTCACCCACCTGGGTTTCTCTCTCTGGCGCACTGTATGGGAGGCAGCCTCATGCCAGGTATATGGGAGGCACGTGCTCCTCCTCACTGCCTCAGAGTCCCTCTTTTTTTTTTAAGCCTTAAAGTTTTGGATTTTTTTGATTCCCCTCACCTCACCTTCTTCCTTCAGCAGCAACTGTCCTTCTCCTCTTCTTCCGCCTCCTCACACCCAAATTCTGAGCTTTTATTTCTTTCCTAGTGGGTTTGCACACATTATTTACTTTTACATTGATTCCTATGGGAAAAATTGCTTCTACTTACAAACTTTTCTACTTAAGAACCTGGTCATGTAGCGAATTAAGTTCTTAAGTAGAAGTACCACTGTATAGTATATTCAAATAATTGCTATTAGAATAATGACTATTAAAATGTAGTATGAAACAAAAAAAAACCCCAATGGAAATATAAATAAGCACTGCATTGAAATATGTGCAATGCAAACACCAATTTATATTCATTTTCATAACAAATAGCCTGGTTCAAAATTATGTACAGTGATCCCTCGATTTTCGTGGTCTCGATTTTCGCGAAACGCTATACCATGGTTTTTCAAAAAATATTAATTAAAAAATACTCCATGGTTTTTTTGCTATACCAGTTTTTCCCACCCGATGACATCATACGTCATCACCAAGAGTCACTTCTCTGTCTCTTTCTCTTTCTTTCTTTCTTTCCTGTCATTCTCTTCCTCCCTCTCTCATCTCTTTCTTTCTTTCCTTCTCTCTCTTTCTCTATCTCTCCCCCTCTTGCTCTCGAGCGGCGAGCGAGCGGCCGGGTGAAGGGCGGGCGAAGGGCAGGCGAGCAGCGGGCGAGCGGCGGGTGGCCGGGCGAAGGGCGGGCGAGCGGCGAGCGAGCTGACATTCTTCATCAGCGGGGGCAGAATTGCACAAGCGTTTTGTTGAGGGAAATTGCCTCAGTTTTAAACGCGAGGCTGCAAAAGAGGGAAGCCTCCGGCGCGCCGTTTCCTAAACCGCGCACGCACGGAGGCGTAGTTCTTTTTTGACAGCCAAAGCCGCCAGGGAAGGGTCTGCAGAAAACACACGGCTCGGCGTCGCCCTTGCATTCCTGGCTCCATCAATAAACACGCCGCCTCCGCGATTTCGAAAGGAGGGAGCCTCCCGCCCCGCCGCCCCCGCCGTTGGCTTCAGCTCCGTGAAAAGTTCAGGCTTCGGACACTCGCCGCCGGCTTTGACCGAACGGGGAGGAAGAGAAGGGAAGGAAGAAGGAGGGACGGTTTCCAGTTCGCCTCAGCTCTGGCTCGGGAAAATCGGCCGGGGGCGTTGGGTGAAATAAAAGTGAGCGAGCGGCCGGGCGAACGGCGGGTGGGCGGGTGCCTATGGGGAACGTGGTGGATCGGGCAGGCGGGCGGTAGCGGCGAGGGCGCCGGAGGCGCTGGGGGGGCGGGGGCAGCCAAAAATGGTGTTTTTACTTCCGCGCCGCTACATCGCGGAAAATCGATTTTCGCGGGAGGTCTTGGAACGTAACCCCCGCGAAAATCGAGGGATCACTGTATTTACAGTCAGCCAAGTAATCAAAGTGCTGTATTAAGCTTAATGAAGTATTACTTCCTTCAACAAGATTCTCATTAATGGTGGAGATTATTAACTCCAGGTAGGCCACCCATTCAGGGAAAAGTGAATACCAGGAAAGAAAAACTTGTAGACCTACATATACTATTGTGAAGGAACAAGAATCAGTTTCTTGATCTAGAGGACATCTTCGGATGCCAGAGCCATAATTTTAGTTCTCCAGTATCCCACCAAATTGTGGAAGCAAAACACTGTCATACAAACTTTTCGAGATACAAACCCGGGGTTTAAGATGTTTTTACCTCTTCTTACAAACTATTTTCACCTTACAAACCTGCCGCCGCCACTGGGATGCCCCGCCTCCGTTGCCAGGGAAGCACCCGTTTTTGCGCTGCTGGGATTTCCCTGAGGCTCCCCTCAATGGGAAACCCCACCTCCGGACTTCCGTTGCCAGCGAAGTGCTCATTTTTGCGATGCTGGGATTCCCCTGCAGCATCGCAGAAACACAGAAGTCCGTAGGTGGGGTTTCCCATGGAGGGGAGCCTCAGGGGAATCCCAGCAGCGCAAAAATGGGTGCTTCAGCTGGCAAAAGGGGTGAATTTTGGTGTTTATAATGCTTGCACGCATTAATCGCTTTTCCATTGATTCCTATGGGAAACATTGTTTCGTCTTACAAACGTTTCACCTTAAGAACCTCATCCCTGTAGACCAATGTTAAATGTTTTCTGGAAATTTTTCTTTTGTGGTCTGACAACAGTTGCCTTCAATTTTCGAAATATGCCAGTGTCTTTGGTGGAACAAGAGATCTCAAAACAAAGCACTTTAACAGTAAAGATGACAAATGATTGAATACTGTTTCCATATGAGTATTTCAGGTCTTCATATTTTCTTAATAATTGCTTACCCTGAGCACCCATCACTTTCTCTATTCCCTCATGAGGCCAACTGCAGTTTCTGAACAACTGGGTTAGGTTCCAATTTCCATCAACTGGAGTTGGATATGTGTGCTTGGGATTTAAGAAACTCTGAGTGCAAGAATACAAAAACTGAAAATTGCCCATAATATTCCATAGAAAAAAAGTATCCCTATTAATCACAAATGTGTTGAATAAATAATTTCAGTTTGGCAGTATATTGGGGAGACAATAGATTCATAGATATATTTGGATAGTTAAAAATCCATGGCAATTACTTGAAAAATTCTCAAAATATTACAATATTTCACTACCTTGGTCACTTTTGCTGTTTTCTTATTTTCTCTGCCTAAAGAGATGCTATAAGCATAAACTTTGTTACAAGCCAACACATTCTGTTGCTCCAAAATCTCCAAAATGATGTGGCTTGTTGGCAAATATGCCTTACTAAGAAAGATCAGCTTCATATGGGCAACCTAATTTTACTTAACTAGAGCAGGTTCCATTCTAGATTAGGCTCTCTATCATTACAAAGAAGGAGAAAAGGAATTGCTTCCATGCAGGTATTTTTAAGTTTCTTGTGTACTTGCATCTTCTGCTCATTGTACTTGCCAGATAATGTTATAAAAGGGAGCAAGGAAACTTAAAATAAGACTGGCACTCTTCTTGCATGTACGAAATTTTCCTGAAAAATTTAAATGTACACATTTAGTTTTATGAAACTCTGAAATATAACCCTTCGGTTTCTTAAAATATTTTCCAAGGCAATGCCTCCATGTTCTCTCCCTGATATACTAATAGTTGAGACTGCTAGGTTTTTGTTTCTGGTGTTTTTACTTTAGACTTGTTATTTGATTAATCTCCCAGAACTTGGCTTTCGATTGCCAGTTATGTTTCATCAGAACTGGGGCAGGACAGAGGCCTGTACAGGGAAAAGTGAAAGAAAAGGAGGCATAGCAGCTAAGGAGAAGTGTTAAACCATCAATTATCTTAAATGATGCCATTGTACTATTGCAGTGATGGGTTATGCACAGGCCATCTTCATTTGGCTGCAATGTGCTGCCTTTAATACCAACCTTTCCTATTGTCTATTGCCAAACCCATTGATGAGGCTAAACAATGGAAAAGCAGAAATCTTCTGTCCCTGTGAATGTGTGACCCAAGTAGGGAACCCAATCCCACCCCAAATGAACCTAGAGGAACATCCAATAAACTTGCAACAAGGCATGGGTTAGAATGAAGACTTTACCCTGTGAATGCTCCAAAGTCCTAGAAAGAGAGATATTGATGGGGGAATTTTTGTAAGGGGTCAAGTTTCCGGTCACAATTCAAAGTGTTGGTTATGACCTATAAAGCCCTTCATGGCACCGGACCAGATTATCTAAGGGACCGCCTTCTGCTGCACAAATCCCAGTGACCAGTTAGGTCCCACAGAGTGGGTCTTCTATGGGTCCTGTCAATTAAACAATGCCGCTTGGCGGGACCCAGGAAAAGAGCCTTCTCTGTGGCGGCCCCGGCCCTCTGGAACCAACTCCCCCCAGAGATTAGAATTGCCCCACCCTCCTTGCCTTTCGTAAGCTACTTAAAACCCACCTCTGCTGCCAAGCATGGGGGAATTAAGATTCCATTTCCCCCTAGGCCTTTACAATTTTATGCATGGTATGTTTGCATGTATGTTTGGTTTTTTTATATTAAGGGGTTTTTAATTGTTTTTAGTATTGGATTATTATTGTACGCTGTTTTATGATTGCTGTTAGCTGCCCCGAGTCTTCGGAGAGGGGCGGCATATAAATCCAATAAATAATAATAATAAATTCAATCAGAAGGGATTTAGCGGACTGCATGGGGAGACTGACAAGTCTAGAAGTTTAGACTTTAGGAAAAAAAATTCTCATAAGGACGTTCTGCTTTCCCTTAAGATTTCAAAGAGACACAGCAACAGGATCAATTGAAATAAGAGAGGAGCATGTAGCACTTTTTGCTCTTCTCCCACGTCTAGATTCCAGATCCTAATCTGAGGATCCTTTCCATTTGCCAACTTCTATTGCCTGGGCTGGAAAATACTTTCCAGAAGGCAGGTCCAACCCAACACTTCCCTTGATCTTTCAGCTGTTCGGTGTTGTTTCATTTGCTAATAAGGGAACAAGATTTAGCTCTGGGGAAGACCCAACTTCTTTCCACTTGCAAAGCCAATTCATTTCCAACCTCAACAAATCCAACGTATCTTTCTTAAAATTCCTTTGTTTCCTAACATGACTACCCACCCATATGTTGAGCACGCATGGTGATTGGTGGGCCTTATTCTCGGGTAAATATACAGAGACTACTTTCAGCCTTCATTGAAGGCCCTTTGAAATTAAGGGCTAGGTCAGACTTCAAACCCGGACAGCAATGGAAGAGGAAAAGGTTAAACTGAGGCTCAAGGTTGACTCATCCTTTCCATCCTTCTGAGGTAAAATGAGGACGCAGATTGTTGGGGGCAATACGCTGACTCTGTAAACTGCTTAGAGAAGGCTGTAAAAGCACCATGTGAAGTGATATACCTACAAATGCCTCTACTTATGAACTTTCCAGACAAGAACCAGGTGTTCAAGATTTTTTTCCTCTTCTCCAGAACCATTTTCTACTCACAAACCCAAGCCTTTGAAACTGTAACTGGAAAAGGCAGGGAGAAGCCTCCGTGGGGCCTCTCTAGGAATCTCCTGGGAGGAAACAGGGCCAGAAAACGTGGGGAGAAGTCTCTGTGGGGCCTTCTCTAGGAATCTCCTGGGATGAAGCAGGGTCTCCACCCTCTCTGTGGTTTCCCCAATCGCATGCATTATTTGCTTTTACATTGATTCCTATGGGAAAAATTGCTTCTTCTGACAAACTTTTCTACTTAAGAACCTGGTCACGGAACAAATTATGTTCGTTAGAGGTACCACTGTATAACTATCAGTCCCTGCCTATAAACCCAAGGAGATCTAGAGAGTTGTCCTTGTTCAATATTGTATTTTGAATACATATGCATCAATTCCTTTAAGAACTTTCTACTTAAGAACCTGGTCACTTTGGAAGTAGAATTACCACTGTATAAATATATCAGAGGTCTTCAAACTTGGCAACTTTAAGACTTGTGAACTTCAACTCCCAGAATTCTCCAGCCAACACAGCTGCCTAGAGAATTCTGGGAGTTGAAGTTCACAAGTCTTAAAGTTGCCAAGTTTTGGGCCCCCTCTAAGTGCTATTGCTTCTCCATAGCTCTTGTTTTTTTTAAAAATTGAGACCCATAATTGCGGGGCTGCGAGGAAACGGCTTGAGAACTAGGCCTCGGGTTTCCCAAGCAGCAGTCTGGCGAAGCGGGAGTCCCCTCACCTCAAATCAACAACAAAAACCCAAATACCCCGGATGATCCGAGTCATCCGCTGCCAACAGCCGGGCCTCCCCAACACTTTCCAAGACATCCCCCTCTACCCCCAGAACATTTGGCACAGATTATCCAACAGGCGCGAGAGAGACGCCTCAGAATGAGATTCCCGACCCTTTTTTCGCTCCCCAACCACCCCCCTCATAAGTTCAGAAAGAGGAGCGCGGCCACCCCGCTCCTCACTTTGCCTGCCCTGATGGGCGGGGGGCTGTTGGGGGGGGAGGGGGCTGCCCGTCCGTTCGCCGCCTCTCCGGAGATTGAGGGGGAATCCTGGGCGGAGGGAGAGGTCGCCGAGGCCACCAGGGAAAAAGGGTGAGTCGCTCTGGAGGCAACCCGGGACTCCCGTCTTCTGCTGTTTCGGGAGCGAAGTTGTGAGGGGAACCGCCGGCCCAGGCTGGACACTTGAGCGGCGGGGTCAGCTCTTGACTATAGCCGGGTGGTGGGAAGAAGGGGGCGGGCCTGGTTCTGAGAGAGGGGCGTCGAGGAAAGCAACGGGAAAGCAAGTTTTTACACTTTTAACCCGCGCGAGACGGATCCGCGGGTTCGGCTCATTTGTGTATGGGGGTGGGGGAGGAAGATGCCCCTCGGAAGGAACAATAACGGAGCCATTCAAACACCTCTCCCCCGCTGCCAAGGAAACGGGGGAGTGGAGAGGCTTCTGCTTTGGACTGACTTTAACAGAAAGGGAGAGAGAGACTCCCCAGTCTGGTTTGAATGCTCCACCCGCCCAGGGCCCAAATTCCCGCGTGATTGAAAGAAACTGGGGGGGGGGGGGGGGGCGCTTCGGCTGCTGGGGTCGGATTCTTCCCCCGGGCTTCGTAGGGGAACTTCTGGCCGCGCTGACTTCCCGAGTATTGCAGCGGTTTTCCTTTCCATCCGGCAATTTGGGCTTTGCCTGCACGTAGATCTCACCTGCTCTCGCTCTCTCATACACTCTCTCATTCCCTCTCTCTTACACACACACACACTCCCTCTCTCTCACACACACATACATACTCACACTCTTACTGTCTCTCACACACACACTCTCTCACACACACTCCCTCTCGCACACATACTCTCTCACCCTCTCTCTCTCACACACACTCTCTCACACACCTTCACTCACACACACACACCCTCTCTCTCACACACACACACTCACCCTCTCTCTCACACACACTCTCTCTCTCTCTCTCTCTCTCTCTCTCTCACACACACACACACACACACACACACACCACGTTGCCGGGAAGGACATTTGCCCAGGGAAACGGATTTGGGATCTCCCCATTTTTAAAACACTGGGCCCTGTTTGTGGTTCCCAAGATCCCCTTTCACTTAGCATGTCTGGAGCGCAGCCTCGTCTGAATGGGCGAGCTACAGAACCAGATTTTAGGCCTCACTCCGAGAAAACAACCCCATACCCGATTCTTGTTCGCTGGAAGAAGTGGGGAGGCAGTTGCTTTCTGCCGGTGGGGGCTGCGGGGCGGAGAACCCGAAGGGAAGCAGCAGGTTCGTTTGGAGGTCAGCGCAGAGGGGCTCAGTGAGCGTTGATTCCGAAGATGAATATATTCCCGGGCCTTCCCAGAGAGAGATAAAGCAGGCGACTTCTCCAATCCCAAGGGCCTGGGAAGCCTAGCTAGAAAGCTTTAAGAGCCAATAGTAAGCCTCCCTTTCTACTAAGCAAAAGGTGCGGAAACACACACAGAGAGACAAACGTTTGGGCACGTGTATTTCCGCATTTTTTACCTTGCGAGAAAAGGTGGCTTGGCAGTTAAGACGTGTGAGTGAGAGTGGAAGAAAGACAAAAAAAGAGAAGGAAGGAAGGAAGGAAGGAAGGAGAGCGAAAGAAAGAGAAAGAAAGAAATAGAAAAAGAAAGAAAGGGAAAGAAAGAGAAACAAAGAAAAAAGGAAGGAAAGAGAGAATGAAATAAATAAAAAGAAAGGAAAGAGAAAGGGCAAAAGAAAGGGAAAGAAAAAAAGAAAGAAAGGGAAAGAAAGAAAAAGGAAGGAGAGAGAGAGAAAGGAAAAGAAAGAAAGAAAGAAAGAAAGGGAAAGAAAGAGAAACAAAGAAAAGGGAAGAAAGGAAAGAGAGAAAGAAAGAAAGAAAGACAATGTGTTTCAGCACCTTTTCCTTGATTAAAAAGTTAGTGCTGAGCTTCATTAGCTTAGGTCGTAGTTTGAGGCAGAGTTTATAACTGGGGTTTGGCCCGTTATTCCTCCTTTCCTCGCGTTTGGCCTCACCTGTGGCCAGGCTGGCTTAGGCGGGACAGGCCACAGCTTAACGTCCTAACAGCAGCTCCTAGGCTCTCGGGTGGAGGGTGCGCGGGAAGCAGCTCTACCAGCCCGCCTCTTTCTTTCTTTCTTTCTTTCTTTCTTTCTTTCTTTCTTTCTTTCTTTCTTTCTTTCCTTCCTTCCTTCCTTCCTTCCTTCCTTCCTTCCTTCTTTCTTTCCTTTCCTTCCTGCTTTCCAAACACTTCCAAGTCGAATCCACTCGCGGTTGTGGGGGGGAGAGACACCTCCTGCGATTCGCCTTCCCAGCGCCTTCGCGCTCTGGCTGGTGCGGACGGGAAAGCGGCGCTTCTTCGGTGACTGCGGACGAAGTATATTCCCCACTTTCTCTGCCTGCTTGGAAACGGCGGTCTCGGTCACTCAGGCCAACCCCTTCGCCGAAGCGAGCATACACACGATCGGAGCGGGGCGTTCGCAAAGAAAAATCTGGGGCTCGACGCTGGTTTGCTTTTTGGAAGAACGCGCTTCGGTAGATTGTTCAAAAGATTGTAGATTGTTATTTTTCGGCTGGAAGTTAAAACACGAAGCTATTTTAACCTCCTGCCCGACACCCCCCCCTTCTCGTGAATATTAACTCTTTCCAATAAACTGATTTTTCTTTCCCCCCCTCCAACTTTTTTCCCTGCAGGACCCAGCCAGACTTCTCGAAATCAGCCGACGAGTTCTGTATTATAAAATCTGATTGTTTTCTTCGATTGTCTGTTTTAATATAAAATAATGTACTGTAGACGGATGGATAAAGTGATACAAGCTATGTACTGATTGTACTCAAACCATAAGTTTACTTGTGGGCGAAGTGCTTGTCGTAGAAAATCTCTCCAGCCGTGTCCCCCAAATTTCCTGTGCCAGAAAGGCGTTTGCATAAACTGCTCACACTACACAGTTAACCAGGTCTGTTAAAGTCCTAGTAGTAGTAGTAGTAGTAGTAGTAGTAGTAGTAGTAGTAGTAAAGTCATAGTAATAGATCTACTCTGATGATATGCTAAAACTTAATAGAGCGTTATCTTTTAGATGGTTAGAATGCTTCTTTTTATCTACTTGGGTACTTTATTCTTCAGTTGATTGGGGAAATCCAGAAAACGCTTTAATCCACAAAATCGCTTAACCTTGTTGCGTGGCTGGTATGCTTCAGAAAAATGCTTGCAGATCTTAACATCTTTCAAGCCCGAATAATTCAGATCTCAGCCGAATGTCCTAACTTTTTTCCTGTTTCAAAGGACGTCCTCAAAAGGAGGAATGCGGACAAACGCTGTTATACGGTTTGAGCCCTGAAAACCGCTTATAGATGTGACTAATCAGAAGTACCTCCCAGTGGGGTTTTGTGTTGTATTACTCCAAACCAGATGTATGCACAAAATACGCTTGCAGGGTATTCATCTTTACCCTTGTTCTGAGATTAAATTCTAGCCATTTCCCTCCTTCTGTTTAATTTATTCCTGAACGGAGAAGTTTGGAAAGCAAAAGAGCCACGATTCTGGAGTTGGTGAGGAGGTGGAGGTAGGAGATACACCTTGCTGGTTTTTATGGTAAAATATCGAAATCCGCTTTAATTCTAAAGTTAAGAAATCCCCTCGAGGAGAGTCCAGAATTTGCTTAAAGATTGCACGCATTGGTTTGATTTGGTGATCGGTACGTTTATTTCGCTTCGTCTCCTGGACTCAGACTGACCCCCAACTCCCAAGTATTCTGGGCATCTTTGGAGGCTTCGCTGCAGCCGAAAAAGATACCCTCGGCCCAATTGGGTGAGGGGCGATCGCCAAATGTGGCAAGGCTCTCGGCGCCCTCCAGCAGACAGAACAGCCTCTCCTGCCCGCCCCCGCCCCCCCCAAAAAAATCCCGAAGGCGGTCGATCACGTCTCGATCGAAGGGAGGAAATCCGCCTGTGATTCCTTTCAGGAAAGCATAGTTTGACCGGTCCGGCGGCGGAGATTTGGAATCGCCAGCAGTTCGCTCCAGTTTGATTATACAATATACTGCTCAAAAATAATAAAGGGAACACTCAAACAACACATCCTAGATCTGAATGGATGAAATATTCTCATTGGATACTTTGTCCTGTACAAAGTTGAATGTGCGCAACAGCATGTGAAATTGATTGTCAATCAGTGTTGCTTCCTAAGTGGGCAGTTTGATTTCACAGATATTTATATATATATATAAATATATATAAACTCCAGCAGGAGTTTTTTTTTTAATGCGAGGTGGTCAGCGGCTCCAGACTGATGCCCTAGAAATTCATTCCAGTCCCTTTTCCTATCTAAGATATGTTTGCTACACTGGACAGTGAAATCAGCTCAAGCAGCCTCGCCTGCCACTCTTACGGTTACCCCGGCATTCTGGAGAGAAAAGTTCTGCAAATCTCAGCGCCTCTTTGGCTTGGAAGGCGGCGAAACTACGCGGAACTTGGTGGGTTTCTTCTAAACGCAGTAAGCTCTGGGCTCCGGGTCTTGGGCAGCCCAGAAGACCCTAGCCTAGAAGCCTTCAAACTTGGCAACTTTAAGACTTATGGACGTCAACTCCCAGGAGAATTCTGGGAATTGAAGTTCACAAGTCTTAAAGTTGCCAAGGTTGGGAACCCCTGCCCCTCGCTTAAGCCTCAAACCCTGGGGGAAATTGTCCAGGTTAGACTTCACAGCTTCATCTCAGTCCAAATTGTTTTGCTCTCGTGGTTTACTAAAGCGAAGCCCTTGATGGACGCGGTGCTGGAGCACTTTCTCGGAGAAGCTGAAGATGTGCTCTGCGCGTGCCTCTGCACGGCAAAACTTTGAGGATCCTCCTCATCAGCACCGCGGAATTCATCCAAGTCCCTGAAGTTCAGGCCTGGTTGAACCTGAGCGCCCTCGTTGGGTCGATCCGAAGCAGGGCCCAATTGCCCAGAGGCGCTACCCGGGCCCGCTTTTAACCTAAGCTGCGGCGCTTTCTTTCTTCGGCCCACGTTCAACAACAGCCTTTCCCTGTTGGGGAAGGCGCCGAAGCTCGGGCTGGGCCGAAAAGAGACCCAGCGCTGCGCATCCTCTTTCTGCGTGAAGAGAAGTGAAGAGGCAAGAGATCAGGAGGAAAAGCCGCACGTCCCAGGCAGACAGACGGACACACAAATACACATTCATACACAAACACACAATCTGAGGCAAAGCTATTCGGGTTATGGAGGAACCAGCGTCGGCTAGCAAACATGCCAACCACAGGCGGGAGAACGGGAGAAGCATTAAAGCATTAGCATTTAGACTTATATACAGCTTCACCCTGCTTTACAGTCCTCTCTAAGCGGCTTACGGAGAGTAAGCATATTGCCCTCAACAATCTGGGTGGAAACAAAAGAAAACAAAAGGGTGGAAAGCAAAGTCAACCTTGAGTCTACTGAGATTCGATCTGCCAAAGCGCTGGCAGCCGGTGATCAGCAGAAGCAGCTTGCAGTACTGCGCTCTAACCACTGCGCCACCTTAGCACAGCTGGGAGTTGACGTCCACAAGTCCTAAAGTTGCCAAGTTTGGGGACCCCTGCACTAAAGCGCAAGGCTCTCAAGCTGCATCCATTGAGGGTGGGCAAACTCCCCCACCCCGTTGGTGGAACCACGCCCTTCTTTCCCCAATTCATTTTCAGCTTGGGCTTTTCTTCAAGTTCTCCAAGTTCTCCAAGTTCTCCATTTACGAACAAAGACAATCTTCTTGGCACTCTCCTCAAGAGCGGCTCATTCAATAGAGGTGAATTTGAACCTGGATGCAAAGAGGTCACTCTGACAGTTGCCCAGCATTGTCTAATATTGGGGGGAGGGGTCATCTCTTCACACATGCCCAGAATCGCATTTTAAGCTGCACTGCTTTGCTTCGGGGAGAAGCAGAGGGCCACTTGCACCCAGTGAAGGGCTACCAAACTTTTTACTACCACACTGTGAGCGTGGCTTATGCAGGACGCCCTGCATTTTCTTTCAACATCTTTCAGTGCAAATTGGGTGCTCTTGGGTGGAGCTCTATTTTCGCTACCCCAGTGCGACCCCCCTCCAGGCAGCAGCCCTCCCCTGCCTGTACGTCTAGCCCTCTCCTTCCGTTTTCCTGCAAGGAAAAGGGGCACTCGGCAATGAAACCTGCAGAGCTTCCCATCTCTGCTCCTGGGCCTTCCGAGCCTGCCTGCTGCCCTTGAAATGGGCAAGGAAGCAGCCACAATCGCAACAGAGGGATAACTGAAGAAGGTGATGCTACCCCATTAGCCTTGCACATCATCTCCTCCAAGGCTCCATCCCATCCAGGATGAATGGGTTTCTTTGGTACTTTCCCTCCCACTTCCTCCCACGAGAACAGTCCCCCTCAAACGCCATCACTCTGCTAAACAGTTCCCTCACCACTGTCAAACTATTCACAAAGGCTGCATTACTATTACTGTTAGTGTTCTCATCGTTCCTATCACCAATCTCCTCCCACTTATGACTGTATGACTGTAACTTGTTGATTGCATCCTTACAATTTATATTAATATTGATTGTTTCCTGATTGCTTATATGTAGCCTATGACAATCATTAAATGTTGTACCTCATGACTCTTGACAAATGTATTTCTTCTTTTATGCACCAAAGACAAATTCCTTGTGTGTCCAATCACACTTGGCCAATAAAGAATGCTATTCTATTCTATTCTATTCTATTCTATTCTACTCTACTCTATTCTACTCTATTCTACTCTACTCTATTCTACTTTACTCTATTTCTATTATTTCTATTTCTATTATTTCTATTTCTACTATTTCTATTTTTATTATTTCTATTACTTCTATTATTTCCATTATTTCTATTATTTCTATTTCTATTATCACCAAGCTGCAGAGTACCATCCCTTTGGATTTGGATGGCTCAACTGTTCCTCCTGCATTTCCTAAGAAACCAGAACAATCCTGAACCTCTGGCCTCCAAAGAGCTGCCAAGCAAGGCAGCTATCTAAACCTCACGGTTGCTTGGTCTATTGCAGGGTGAACCCCTGGCAGTTTAATGGAAAAACTAAGGTCTCTCCAGCTAAAGCAAAAAAAATAATGTAGAGAGACTTGTAGCTTCTTCCTCTTTCTCACCTTAGCACTGCTCCCAAAGAAATAGATGACAGGGCGAGAGAGGAGCAGCTACAACCTTCACAACTTTGACCAATTTCTGCTTCTGATAGGAAGTCCTGCATATCAATGGTGTCCAGATCTCTCCATAGCTTGATCACTCCCACTGGAATCTGGGCTTAGCTATCCAAAGGAAGCCAAGAGGTTGGCAGCAACTTACTGGGTTTGTTTTATCCTTGCTCTTTGGCTTCTTTTGGGTAGATGGTTTGAAAGAGTGAGGCACTGTGCCAATCAAATGATTAACTCCAATTCCCCCTTCTCTGTTACAGCTAAGGGGAAATAGTTGTGGAAAAAAAGAGATATTTGTTCCTGCTCTTTCCCTGGGATACCAATTTATTCTCTTAAATATCTGAGAAACACAAGGAGTGAAAACAGGTGGAGAAACATAAATCAGCTTAAGTTTATTCACACAAGTTGCTCACAATACCCAACAAGTGTATTAGGAGTCCAGCATTGCTTCCTCTCCAAGTCCTTAAGTAAAGACTACAAATTTCATATCACCCAGGAAAAGAACCCCACCTAATGGTATTAATGATTTTTATAGGCCAAATTTGGCAACTCTACATACTTAAATGCATTTTCAAGCAGAGAATGTACAGTGGTACCTCTACATACGAACTTAATTTATTCCGTGACCAAGTTCTTAAGTAGAAAAATTTGTAAGAAGAAGCAATTTTCCCCATAGGAATCAATGTAAAAGCAAATAAAGCGTGCGATTGGGGAAACCACAGGGAGGGTGGAGGCCCTGTTTCCTCCGAGGAGATTCCTAGAGAGGCCCCATGGAGGCTCCTCCCTTCCTTTTCCGGCCCTTTTTCCTCCCAGGAGATTCCTAGAGAGGCCCCACGGAGGCTTCTCCCAGCCTTTTGGGCCCTGTTTCCTCTGAGGAGATTCCTAGAGAGACCCCATGTAGGCTCCTCCCTTCCTTTTCCAGCCCTTTTTCTTCCAAGGAGATTCCTAGAGAAGCCCCATGGAGGCTTCTACCTGCCTTTTTTTGGCCCTTTTTCCTCCCAGGAGATTCCTATAGATGCCCCATGGAGGCTTCTAGCTGCCTTTTCTGGTTACGGAAGCTCAGGTTTGTAAGTGGAAAATGGTTCTTGAGAAGAGGCAAAAAAATCTTGAGCACCCAGTTCTTATCTAGAAAAGTTTGCAAGTAGAGGCATTCGTAGTAGAGGTACCACTGAATTTCTACCTCACAGGTGGTTGCTAATGTCACATTGGAAAGGAGTTTACACTCAGTTCATCTTTGGAGAACTCAAGGCTACTGAATGGGTACTGACAGGGCTGGGTCCTCTACAGAGTTTGGAAAAAAACCCTGAGTGAAATATAATAATGGTTAGGCCTCTTCTGGCAATTTTGTTGAAGCCAAAGAGCCATATATGAACCCATACACCAACTTGAAAATCAACCACACAATAGCAATAGCATTTAGACTTATATACTGCTTCATAGTGCTTTTACCGCCCCTCTCTAAGCAGTTTGCAGAGTCAGCACATCGCCCTCAACAATCTGGGTTCTCATTTTATGGACCTCGGGAGGATGCAAGGCTGAGTCAACCTTGAGCTGGTGAGACTTGAACTGCCAGCTGCAGCTAGCAGTCAGCTGAAGTAGCCTTCAGTGCAGCACTCTAACTCAGCCTTGAAATCTACTTACCTTCCCTACAAGTTCGGAAGTGCAAGCGTACACCACCATCAAACATGCTTTTTCACACTCTGCGCATGCACAGAACGCTTTGCGCAAACACAGAGGGTTAAAAATGAAAGAAAAATAGAAAATAGTGATGTCCAGGCAGGTGGGCCGCGCCTTGCACTGCCACCTCTACCACTTCTCTGAACCACCCGCAGCCACCACTATTGGTACCCCCGAACCAGGCCAAACTGGTAGCATTTCACCCCTGCTTTAATCACCGTGCCACTTTGGCTCTTATGGACGCTCACCAAAAATCATCAACAGATTTGAAACACGGAGGTAGGCAAAAGTCAGCTTTCTCCTAGAACAGTGATGACAAACCTTTCACTTCCTTGGGTGCCGAAAGAGCGTGGCTTTGCACGAGTGCCCACACCTATAATTCAATGCCTGGGGAGGACAAAAACAGCTTCCCCCCCCCACCGCCTCCCCCAGAGGCCCTCTGGAGGCTGGAAACGGCCTGTTTCCCAAATTCCAGTGGGCCCAGTAGGCTCGTGTTTCATCCTCCCCAGGCTCCAAATGTTTTCCTGCAGCCGGGGAAGGGTAAAAAACACCCTCCCCATCCCCTGCGGAGGCTCTCTGGAAGCCAAAAACACCTCCCAGAGCCTCTGTGCGAATCAAAAATCAGCTAGCCAGCACACACATGCACATTGGAGCTGAACTATGGCAACGGCTCCCATGCCAGCAGATATGGCTCCACGTGCCACCTGTGGCACCCATGCCATAGGTTCACCACCACTGGCTTAGAAGTACAAGAGGAAAAATTAAAAAGGAGCAAAAATGTTGCACTAGATCTAATACAATCTGGATGAGCCTTGGGCTGTCCCAAGCATGCAACCTAAATTTGGCACAGGTTGTTATTATGTTGTATGTATGTAATATTCAATCCCGCACTAAACAAGGGGAACTCAAGATCCTAACCCAATTGAAAAAGCCAAGCATGACAGGTGTCACAAGTGTGCGATATCACTCATCATTGGTCCACAACTCTGGAGAGTTATAGTTGATTAAAAAAAACACATCCTGGGTAGGGTATGGTATATTGTATGCAGCAGAGGTGGGCTGCTAAGGTGGAATAGTGATGTGTGCTTGCCCCCGTAGCCTGGAGGGCTGGCAGAATCTAGCATAATTTTGCTACTGCACCTGTGCAGGTACCAGAATTGTGCGCAGAGACGCAGGTGCCCCCGTGTTCCAGAATGGTTTTTTGTTTCCATGCGCTCACTAAGCGGTTTATCCTAAGCGGTTTACAGAATCACCATATCGCCGCCAACAATCTGGATCCTCATTTTACCCACCTCAGAAGGATGGAAGGCTGAGTCAACCTTGAGCCTACTGAGATTCGATCTGCCAAACTGCTGGCAGCTGGTGATCAGCAGAAGTAGCCTGCAGTACTGCACTCTAACCACTTTGCTTGCTCAAAACAAGTTGGGAAAGTTGTAAATAACTATCACATGACTTTGGGATGCTGCAACCATTGTAAATACATAGTGATTGCCAAGCATTAAAATTTTGGTCATATGACCAGTGAGGATTGATTGATTGATTGATTGATTGATTTATATTTTATTTCATTTTATTTTATTATTTTATTATTTTATTATTTTATTATTTTATTATTTTATTATTTTATTATTTTATTATTTTATTATTTTATTATTTTATTATTTTATTATTTTATTATTTTATTATTTTATTATTTTATTATTTTATTTTATTTTATTTTATTATTTGACTTCTATGCCGCCCAATCCTGAAGGACTCAGGGCGGCTCACAACAATATAAAATTACAACAACAATAACAATAAAAAGAAGTCAAGGAAAGAAAAATGAGCAATTTCTAAAATCCTAATTAAGACTTAAAAACAATTCAAGAACACACATACTAGTCATTCATACCAATTCATATACTATATGGACAAGCTAGTGGTTGATTTACAGGATGCTACAATGGTTGTAAGAGTGAGGAATAGTAAGCTTTTTCTATGCCGCTGTAACATTGAGTGGTTGTAATTCAAGGGGTACCTCCATTGAAAGTATTTTTTTAATCTCCTGTCTGGGTTCCTTCATATTTTTTTACTCTATAAAGCCATCCTTTTTCCGAGATACGTTTCAGTAGTATATACTGCTGGATGAGTGGATGATGACAGGGGAAACAGAAGGAGATGTAAGTATGGCGAAACAACAGAACTTATGCTGTAGTAAAGTTTCCTTTCAGGGTGACTTATTGTGACTTCATGGTTAGATACTGCTACCTTCTTCCCAGCGACCAATTAGGTCCCACAGAGTTGGCCTTCTCTGGGTCCCGTCAACGAAACAATGTCATCTGGCGGGGCCCAGGGGAAGAGCCTTCTCTGTGGCGGCCCCGACCCTCTGGAATCAACTCCCCCCGGAGATTAGAATTAACCCCATCCTCCTTGCCTTTCGCAAACTCCTTAAAACCCACCTCTGCTGTCAGGCATGGGGAAATTGATTCCCCTGGGCCGTTTCCATTTTATGTATGCTTTGTCTGAGTTTTTTTTTATATTAAGGGGTTTTTAATTGTTTTTAACTATTGGATTTGTACTGTTTTCTTGTTGTGAGCCGCTCTGAGTCTTCGGAGAGGGTGGCGTACAAATCTAATAAATAATAATAATAATAATAATAATAATAATAATAAATGTAGCCAAGATGCTTTCAGTCTTCTCTGCAACCCTAGAATTTCATGAAGATTTCCCACTCAGTGACTACATGATTTAACTCTGTTTAGCTTTTTGAGATCAGCCAAGATGCAACCACCTCACTGGGGCCAGGGGTAGGCAAAGTCGGCTCTTCTATGACATGTGGACTTCAACTCCCAGAATTCCTGAGCTAGCATGATTGGCTAAGAGGGTTATGTTGTTAAGCGAGGAAAATTTTAAGTGAGTTTTGCCCGATTTTACGAGTTTTCTTGCCACCTTTGTTAAGTGAATCCCTGCAACTGTTATATTACCCTGTTTCCCCGAAAATAAGTCAACCCTGAAAGTAAGACATAGGAGAGGTTTCATAGAATTGCCTAATGTAAGGCATCCCCCGAAAGTAAGATGTAGGAGGCGTTTTATTTCGCAGCGTTCCCGAACAGAACATATATAACATATATTTGAAGAAAGTACAGTGTTCCCTCGCTTTTCGCGGGGGATGCATTCCAAGACCGTCCGTGAAAGTTGAATTTCCACGAAGTAGAAATGCGGAAGTAAATACACTATTTTTGTCTATGAACAGTATCACAAACCTTTCCTTAACACTTTAAACCCCTAAATTGCAATTTTCCATTCCCTTAGCAACCATTTAGATTATTACTCACCATGTTTATTTATTAAAGTTTATTTAAAAAAATATTTATTAAAAGCAGACGGAAGTTTGGCGATGACATATGACATCATTGGGTGGGAAAAACCATGGTATAGGGAATAAACTCACAAAGTATTTTTTAATTAATATTTTTGAAAAACCATGGTATAGACTTTTCGTGAAGTTCGAACCCGCGAAAATTGAGGGAACACTGTATAATTGTTGTACATGGAAATAATGGTACGGTAGTAGTAAGAAATTCTTGATAGGATTCACCGTTTGTCTGGTTATGCTGGTTTGCGATGACAACTACTGTACAGTATATAATAAACGTTCATTTTTTTTTGTTCAGCAATAAATGTGATTTTTTCTTCATTGAAAAGAAATAAGACATCCCCTGAAAATAAGATGTAGCACATCTTTGGGAGCAAAAATTAATATAAGACGCTGTCTTATTTTCGGGAAAACATGGTAGTAACACTGTTAGGCGAATCTGGCTTCCCCATTGACATTGTCAGAAGGTTTCAAAAGGTGATCACATGACCCCAGGACACTGCAACCATCATAAACCTATGTCAGTGGTGAAGCATCAGAATGAAGAATCACATGACCACGGGTATTGTGCAATGGTCATAAGCGTGAAAAATGGTCATAAGTCACTTTTTTTTCAGTGCCGCTCCAACTACGACTAAATGAACTGTTGTAAGTTGAGGACATGTATAATTAAGTCCCACAGAGTTGGCCTTCTCCGGGTCCTGTCAACCAGACAATGTCATTTGGCGGGGCTTAGGGGAAGAGCCTTCTCTGTGGAGGCCCCCACCCTCCTTGTCTTCCATAAGAGTTTTAAGACTCACCTATGTCGCCAGGCTTGGGGCAATTAGGTCTCAGCCCCCTGGCCAACAAAATGAGATATATGTGGAAAGATTGAACTGGTATGATTGTTTTTAAATATTGGATTTTTAGATTGTAATTTTAAATTTAATTAGATATGCCGTTGTACTGTAGTGTTATGTTATATGATGTGAGCCGACCCCGAGTCCTCGGAGAAGGGCGGCATACAAATCTAACAAACAAATAAACAAACAAGCAAATAAATAATATAATATAATATAATATAATATAATATAATATAATATAATATAATATAATATAATATAATATAATATAATATAATATAATATAATATAATATAATATAATATAATATAATATAATATAATATAATATAATATAATATAATATAATATAATATAATATAATATAATATAATATAATATAATATAATATAATATAATATAATATAATATAATATAATATAATGGCAGAATTCATTGGACACCAAAGCATCCTGAACCACACTGAAACTGCATGTGGAAAAAGGCCACAGAATAAACGGGAGAAACATGTTTCCTCATCAATAAATTCTGCACATTTCCTCACAAGACTGTCAACCTCGGGCACTGAGTCCATCAGCTCGTCCCAAATTTCATCCACATGACTCCGCAGAAAGCTATTCACCCAGCTTCAGCACCAACCACCCTTGAGTTTATTTGAACCCTCAACTGCAACCTTCTGTTTTGTGGCTGCTGCTTCACCCTTTACCCACCCCACCCCATGCCTTCCAGCTGCTGGTTAATATCTTCAGCTGTTCTTCAAATGTTTACAGCTAAGGGAGCCAACCGGCTTTGGCTTCCAGGGGCTTTTATCAATTCAGAAAAAAAGTCTCTTTCTCAGCGAGGAGTTCCTCTATATCAGATATGTATAGAGGGCTACAACTATTTAAAATTGAAATGCTTTTATATTGATCTATGTTTATTTTTGTTTTAAGCCACCCTGAGTTCCTAAGGAATTGGGCAGGATGGATGGAAGGATGGATAGATAGATAAATAGATAGATAGATAGATAGATAGATAATCTAACCCCCTAAAACTTTACCCTTAGACTATCCACTGTTGACCTCACCCGATTCCTAAGAGGTTAGGAAGGGGCGTGCATAAATGCACCACTGTGCCTTCCATCCCCTGTCCTAATCTCTCTCACACACACTAGTATCATGTACTGTATATAAACATTGTTATATCTTTGTATACTACCAATACGTACTTGACAAAATAAATAAATAAATAGATGATAGATAGGTAGATGAAAGATAGATGATAGATAGATCGACAGACAGACAGATAGATAGATGATAGACAGGAGATAGGTAGGTAGGTAGGTAGGTAGATGGATAGATAGATAGACGGACAGACAGACAGACGGACAGATGATAGACAGGAGGTAGGTAGGTAGGTAGGTAGGTAGATAGATAGATAGATAGATAGATAGATAGATAGATAGGCAGGCAGGCAGGCAGGCAGGCAGGCAGGCAGGCAGGCAGACAGACAGACAGACAGACAGACAGATATATGATAGACAGGAGATAAGTAGATAGATAGATAGATAGATAGATAGATAGATAGATAGATAGATAGATAGATAGATAGATAGCAACCGCAGAGTTTCCTACAGGAATTAGAAGCGTTTGAGTTGACCGAGATCTGTCCAATTTCTGAACTGAATATAGGATCGGGCTTAAAAAAAAATTAAAAGACACCTATGGGAGCATTTTCCCTGACACGGCTCTCCGAACTGCCCCGGCGATAGAGGAACCTCGAAGTTTGCGGCATTACACAAGCTCTCTTTGTAACAAAGCTCGTTCACTGAATCGGCGTGTCAAAAAACGGGGTTGAGTTTGAGAAGGGGCTGCAAACCTGGAGCATGCCAGCACCAGGAGCTCCGGCAACAAAGCTTGCAAAAGAAGCTCGGAAGAGACGGCCCGATTTTGGTTTTTCCTTCCCAGTCCTCGTTTCTTCTTTGGGGGGGTTTCGCGCGGGTCCCGAACCTTTTCTTTTTCCCCTTAGCGCCCCCTTGGCTGCTTTCTCCCCCACCCCCGCTGGAATTGCTAAGCAGACGGAGGTGGGGAGGGAGGCGGGTACCGCAGCAAGGGGCAGATCGTGGGTAAGGCAGAGTAGGAAGGAGGCGGGTCTCGGGGAATCGCCGAAGGTCAAGGCTAAAAGGAATCTCTTGCAAAGCCTTTCGGTAGTTAGCTTTGGACTAAAGGGACCCGCGCCCCCTGCTGCCATGGAAACGCAAGTGCAGATACCGGCACAGTAAGGAAACTTGCATGAGACAAAACGTGGGTCCCATTCTGTCCCAAAGATAGCGAGAAGGAGAGAAGAAGAAGAAGAAGAAGAAGAAGAAGAAGAAGAAGAAGAAGAAGAAGAAGAAGAAGAAGAAGAAGAAGAAGAAGAAGAAGAAGAAGAAGAAGAAGAAGAAGAAGAAGAAGAAGAAGAAGAAGAAGAAGAAGAAGAAGTAGTAGTAGTAGTAGTTGTTGTACACTAATCGGAATACATTAAAATGGCAGACCTGGCTGTTCCGGCAGGCCCAGGACCGTTGATTGTGACATCGGGCCACGAGTTAACGAGATAATCTCTCTGTCTCTGTCTGTCTGTCTGTCTGTCTGTCTGTCTATCATGGGATTTGGATGGAATACATTGGAATACAATGGAAATTTCTAAAAGGTGGATATCTCTTTTTCCTAATTGTCATTGCTTTCTGTCTATCCATCTGTCTGTCTGTCTATCCATCTGTCTGTCTGTGTATCCGTCGGTTTGTCTGTCTGTCTGTCTGTCTGTCTGTCTCTCTCTCTCTCTCTCTCTCTCTCTCTCTCTCTCTCCCTACCTACCTAGTCAAGTACGTATTGGTGATGTATAAAAAGATATATAACAATATTTATATACATGATACTTGCAAAAGAGAAACATTAGGACAAGGGAGGAAAGGCACTCTGGTGCACTTATGTGTTTTAAAGGGGTTTAAACACTTACGGTATGTGTTGTAATAGGGTTTTACTAATGAAATGTTTTGTACTATTTTAGAAATTGTTTTTCTTTGCTGGAAGCCACCCAGTGTCCTTAAGGAGTTGGGCGGCATATAAATATAATAAGTAAGTAAGTACGGTAAATAAGTAAGTAAATGAATAAATAAATAAAATTGTTGCATACAGCTGTCAATGGGTCACCACTTCCAATATACTACATAAATATGACAAAATGTATTTAGGTGTGTGTGTATGTATGTATGTATGTATGTATGTAGGTAGGTAGGTAGGTAGGTAGGTATTTAATCAGGCATGTATTAGATAAGATATAAAAACATAAATATGAATACATAAAATGGGTATGAATAAAATGGAACATTAGGACAGGGGTGATAGGCATGCTGGTGCACTTAATGCACACCCCTTAATAAAATAAATGCAAAGTTATGGACATGCCCTCATATATTATATAACACAGAGAAACAATACAGTCTAGTTCGGCTGAGAGTTGCTAAACCATTTTTTAAAAAAATCCCATTTCTATCCAGAAGAAAATTCAAAAGAAATCAGCAAGATTTCAATCTACTGTGTCTTTGCAAAGCAAAGGTAATTTGTACCCCAGCGTAAAAAAAAGAGCCTGGCTAATGCGAACCTCTGCACCCAGCCATAGAAAGAATGTAGTTGAGGAATTAATAAAACTTTCTCAATTCCCCTGTGTTGCAGAAAAATGCTCGCTGGCACTTTTAGAACTGTGTTTAGGAATTGGAGGGCAGGGGAGTTACCATTTTATAATTTAACTAATATAAAGGACAACTGAAAGTTATTAAACAATAGAAATTAAAAATCTAAATAACGAAATAGCTTCCAAGCCACTTTTAAGAATTTTAATATGTTGACGTTATTACACTTGGCCTATAATAAGACCCAGAATGGTTGGAGCAGCCAAATTTTAGACGATTTAAAGCTGAAAGATATTAATATAGCAGTCCCTTTAGCAATTTGTTCAAGAAACCGAGAGCACATCTTTCCAGACACTAATGCATCTGGCTTTGATAGAAATATTTAAAAACAAATGGGAATTCTCCCCCCCCCCCCACTTTATAAAAACATTTTTAATCCAATTTTTTTCCCTATCTGCAAGGCCCAACAGTTCTCTGTCCCGGATATAAGGAGCTAAGCTTAAAATTAAACATTCTTCGCATATATACTCTGGAAAGTATGAATAGTAAATGGTGGATGATGAGCAAACATTCTGTTTAAACTTGCACCAATTTCATAATGTATTTAAATTGCAGGATTTGTGGATTGTAGGACATATTTGCAGAATTTACGGAATAGGTTAAAACCCCTCACCTTCCACCCCCCCCCCCCCGGAATAGCTCTAACTTGTTTCCAAATGCAAAATGATTTACTCAATGATTTTAGAGCATGTCACATATTATGAAACAATATTACTGGGTTTAACTAACGGGGGGGGAGGGAAAGTAAGGAGAGAAATTTATTTCTTTTCTACGTTAATCAACCTTGTTTTAATGTATTCCATCAAAAACAGCTACAACAGTCGTAAAATTATGACTTACTCAGGCAATACATTGCTAAACCCCCCCCCCCCCAAGCTGAAGGTACAGTTGGCCTTTGATATCCGAGTTTGGAGGGAGAAATGCCCCAAAAAATAAATGAACCCAGGACCAAAAACTAAATATGATACACTTGAAGTAAATTATTTGAATGTAGTTAATACAATTCCCTGCATATTTAATAATGGCGTTTACTTTTTACTTGTTGATTTAAAATTATGAAGAAAGTCAGCAAATCCAGCAGAGCCAATTTCAAATTAGTAAGAATTTAAACTATAGGTGACATGGGAACTATTCTAGTATTTATACAGCATTGACAATTCAAATTAGTAGGAATTTAATCTATAGGTGACATAGGAACTATTCTAGTACAGCATTGACAATTCTCAGCAGTCATAACTACCATTTTCCCCAGAAAGAAATTGAATGTATGCGGGAAAAGAAAAGCAGATAGCCACAGATATATTGACTGTCTGGTATTATTATGCCAATAAAATGTACTTATAATCTTTCAGTGTGTTACAAGGTTTCTAAAAAAATACAATCTGCATTTTAAAGAACTTTTGTTTGCTCATTATTATTATTATTTAATTATTTGGTGTTATCATATTATGCTTTAACAAGCTGTTCTGAATCAGGAAAATACCTATAGCCCCACACCACCACCACCACCAATACAATCTGCTGACCTTTAAACCACAGAGCCAATTTCAAATTAATAGAAATTTAAACTATTGGTGACATAAGGAACTGTTCTAATATTTATGCTAGTATTCACAATTCTCAGCAATCATTATTCAGTAATGATGCATCGTAATAAGAACCAAACCACACAACAATGGAATAATTCCCTAATTATTTATGAATTTGTTTGTTTATTTATTTACTTACTTACTTATTCCATTTATATAGCTGCCTGTCTTGTAATATGTAATACGAAACACAGAGGTCGGCTCCACCCAGTTCGGACCGGACCAGTAGCAACTTGCTGGAACTGGTTCGGTTGGTGCCAGTCCATGGGGGCCGCCATCTTTTTTATTTTTTTATTTTTATTTTTGAATTTTTCTTCTTCTGAACATGTGCAGAAGCCAAGTGCATGCAGTCGCCATCTTGTTTTTGGCTTTTTTTATTTTTTATTTTTTCTTCTGAGCATGTGCAGAAGTTCAGTTTCAAGCACTGTGCATGCAGTCACCATCTTATTTTCGGCTTTTTAAATTTGCTTGTTTGTTTGTTTAAAAAATTTTCTTCTGAGCATGTGCAGAAGCTGAGTTTCCAGCAACTCAAGTGGCTTATCAGTGTAATTGGGTATAATGTGTTTAAGTAGCACCTTAATTTGGCTTCATGCTGTCCGCTGCCAACATTTCTAGACACAGTAAATATACCGGTCTTTCCTCGTCTCCCACCGTAGTCACAGTGAAGCCAAGAGCTTTGCCATATTTCCTCGTTTTAGCTTTTGGGAGACTTACGTTTGTCTCATTATCTCTATCTCTCGCCTCCTTTCTTTTTAGCCCTATTAAATATTTTTATATGGTATCTCTTAAGTTATATGCACTTCATATCTCCTAGTCTGTGCTGTGTGCTATTGTTTGGTGCAAAAAACCCCTACTCCCTGCGGCAAAAAACCCACGTTCCCTGGGGGCACACGTCCCCTGGCATCTACCCACACACAAACCCAGGGGGACCTGCCCCACTATTTGAGAAACACTGCTTTATAACAATCTGTTGTTCTATATAGAACAGCGGTCCCCAAACTAAGGCCCGCGGGCCGGATGCGGCCCGCTGAGGCTATTTACCCGGCCCGCAGCAGCGTACAAGATTTTACCATATATAATATACTAAGTTCCCGAATCTCCCCTCCACTCTGCTGCTGAGCGTCTGGCGGCGGCAAGGAAGAGGAAAGCCAGGGGGCGGGGAGGAAAGCACCCTATGGCAGAGCAGCAACAGTTCCTCTGAGAAAGAAATTAGCCAATTGCTTTCCTCCCCGCCCCCTGGCTTTCCACCTCCTCCTCCTCCAGACGCTCAGCTGCAGACCGTCTTTGTCCCTCCAGTGCCGCTTTTTTTTCCCCCCCCACCGGTGAGGTTTGCGCGCGTTTGGGCACTTTTGGTGTTGGGGGGGGTCTGCTGCGGAGAGGGAGAGAGAGAGAAAGAGAAAGAGAAAGAGAAAGAGGGAGACATAGAAAGGGAGTGAGAGAGAGGGAAATAAAGCAAGAAAGAGAGGGAGAGAGAGAACGGGAGAGTGCTGCTTTTTTGCTTCTTTGCTGCCCCGCAGGGAGCCTGGAAGCCCTGCAAGAGCGTCTGGAGGGGGCAGTAAACAAGCCATCAGGACCCCCGTGCACTAAATTGTTAACGGCCACAATGTCCCGGCCAGGCGACGGGGAGGCCCTCCCGATGCTTGCCCGCTGCCCAGGCCCCGCGCTTGGAGCCGGGGGCGACGGGCCTAGCCTTAGCTTACTTGGCCCCAGCGCAGCCGAAGCGCGGGGCGGAGTAGGCGGCGGCGGCTGCTTCAGGCCCGCCCCCGAGCTGAGCTTCCTTTGGCTTCCTTCGGGGCAAAGCTGCAAAGCTCACCTGCCGCCTCGAAGGAAGCCAAAGGAAGCTCAGCTCAACGAGGACCGGCTCTTGGTCCCTTGAAGCTGCCACCACCACCGCCGCCCACTGCGGAGATCCCTTCGCCCGAACGGAGGCGGCGGCGGGTTCAAGGGACCAAGAGCTGGTCCTTTTTGGAGCTGCGTTGCTTGAGGAGATCCCTTCGCCCGGAGGCTGAGGCTGCAACAATTCAGCGCCGAGAAAGACCGGCTCTTGGTCCTTTGAGCCCGCCGCCTCCGTTCGGGCGAAGGGATCTCCGCAGTGGGCGGCGGCGGCGGCGGCGGCGGCGGTGGCAGCTTCAAGGGACCAACAGCCGGTCCTCATTGAGCTGAGCTTCTTTTGGCTTCCTTCGAGGCGGCAGGTGAACTTTGCAGCTTTTGCCTCGAAGGAAGCCAAAGGAAGCTCAGCTCGGGGGCGGGCCTGAAGCAGCCGTCGCCACCTACTCCGCCCCGCGCTTCGGCCGCACCGGGAGCTCTGGTGGGCACGGGGCAGCAGGGCAAGCCACGAAGGTGGCGCAGTGTGGGTCAAGCGGGAGGGCACAGCAGTAGTCGTAAGGCGGCGGTGGGGCGGTTGGCTGCAAGGCACCGGCGGCGGCTTGATGTGTTGCAGGACACCGTACATTGCTGGCGCTGTGCTGGGCATGGGGCTGGCACCTCCGTCCTGGACCAGCCAGCGGGCCAGTGCCAGCCCCATGCCCATGCCCAGCGCAGCGCCAGCAATGTACTACGACCCGACGTCGGTGCCACCGTCTTGGGAGCTTCTGCTTGCAGCCGACTGCCCCGCGGCGTGTTGCAGGACAGAAAAAAAAAAGAAGAGAGGAAGGAAGAGAGAAGAAAAGGAGAGAGAGAGAGAGAAAGAAAGCAAGAGAGAGAGGGAGAGAAAACAAGTGAGGGGGAGGGAATGTGAGAGAGAAAAAGAGAAAAATGAGAAAATGATGGAAGGAAATAACGAGGGAGAGGGAAACAAAACAAATGAGAAAGAAGGAAAAAAAGGGAGAGGGAAGAGAGAAGTGGGAAGGAGGGAGGGAGGGAAAGAAGGAGAAATGGCAGGAAAAGGAAGGAAGGAAAGGAGGAAGGAAGGAAGGAAGAAGAAATGGAGGGAACAAGGAAGGAAGGAAGAATGAAATGAATGGAAGGGCGGAGGAAGGAAAGACTTTTGGGGGGGGTGTACATTTTTTAAAAATTTTCTCTCAACATACATTCAAACAATACAATGTACCATCTAATTTTCCCTGAATAAAATGCGGTATTTTGTCAGTAACTAATATCAATCATCAAAAAAGTTGCAAAAGTTTTTTTTCTAATGTTGTCATCCAGGTACATACTTTTCTTTTAATTAAATTCCCTCCTTAATGTTCCTTCAAAAAGTACAACACCAATTATATTTCTAACTTATTAATCATTATGCCAAAGTGCTTCCTTCTTTATATATTTTTCTATAAATATTTTTATACATTTTTCTATAAACCAATAAAACCTTGTATAGCCAATCAGATGTTAACAAAAGAAAATTAAAAACAAAACATAAACATGTATGAATTTTAGACTTCTTCCCTCCCTCTAAATAGTACATTCCCATTTTTTTTATGTTAAAATAAGGTATGTGCAGTGTGCAGAGGGATTTGTTCATAGGTTTTTTTATAGTCCGGCCCTCCAACAGTCTGAGGGACAGTGAACTGGCCCCCTGTGTAAAAAGTTTGGGGACCCCTGATATAGAGGCACAAAATTATAATACAGTGGTATCTCTACCTAAGAATGCCTCTACCTACGAACCTTTCTAGATAAGAATGGGGTGTTCAAGATTTTTTTGCCTCTTCTCAAGAACCATTTTCCACTTACAAACCTGAGCCTCCAAAACTATAACCAGAAAATGCAGAAAGAAGCCTCTGCGGGGCCTCTCTAGGAATCTCCTGGGAGGAAAAAGGGTCGGAAAAGGCGGGGAGATGCCTCCATGGGGGTCTCTCTAGGAATCTCCTGAGAGTAAACAGGGCCTCTACCCTCCCTGTGGTTTCCCCAATCGCATACATTATTTGCTTTTACATTGATTCCTATGGGAAAAATTGCTTCTTCTTACAAACTTTTCTACTTAAGAACCTGGTCACGGAACAAATTAAGTTCATAAGTAGAGGTACCACTGTATAACTATCCATCCCTGCCTATAAACCTAAGGAGATCCAGAGAGTTGTCCTTGTTCAATATTGTATTTTGAATACATATGCACCAATTCCTTTAAGAACTTTCTTCTCCTTTCTGCAGACACACAAAATAAACTGAACTGTAGCAAACAAACATCAGGAATGGAAATTACGTTCCTTAAATCCAGCAAGAAAAATAATAGATAACACATGAACATTTTTCCATCCAAATCCTCCAGTAACTCCTCTCTCGCGCGCTGTAAAAGGGGGAATGTTTCACTACCATTAGCAAGCACAAGGGAATCACTATATAAACATTTTTCCAATTGTGGGTGAAAAGAAGTCTACTGCAATGTTTCTCTTCAAATGCTTGCGATCAAAGTCCAAAACTGTCACTAGTTAATCAATCTGCAGTTGCCTAGAGAAAACCTAGGTGGTAGCATACAGCTTCCACAGCTTTTAGCAGAGGCTTTAGTCACCTAAATCTGGGCATTCACCCAAAATTTAGTTGCAGTTGTGTATTACATACCAGAAAAGATAATACCAAATCTGAGGCCCTGGCTTAACTGTGAATGAAGGAAAAATGAAACGCCTGTATTCTGGAAAAGAGCAGCTTTTAAGGGTCTTTTCATGGTGGTATCAAAGAAAAATGTTTTTTCAATCTCTTGAAAAACTTAACATTAGGCGGTTTTGGCTTGTTCTTTGTTCATATTCCTCTCTTTTTTTAACCGCATAATTCAGTAAGAGAACCAATGTGGTTTTTGTTGGGTTGATGACATCATGAAGTGTGTGGAATGAGGCAGGATAAAGGAAAAACTGAGTGAGGTCAAATCAAAATGTGCGTGGCTCCAGAATACAATATTTTCTCATCATACTTTTCCATACACTGTTCTTTCTTTTCTTTTCCATGCTTTATCAATCACAGTTTTAACTCTAAATTATTGTCCAAAATTGGTAGCAGAAGTTTTGCTGAGTTGCATATGATCTCATAAAACAACTTTGTTTTGTAGTCTCTGGAAGTTCAAACTTGTATTGTTCAAACTTGGTACTTACAGGGATTTGGGTTCATTGTTTTGAGTCTAAAAATGAGAAACTAGGGTTATATCAGGGATTATGATGATGTAAACATCTTTTTTTAAGTGGATTACGTTTTTGGAGGAATGGGTGCTGTTTTAATGAGGGTTGTGATGGTAGGGAAAGGATGGTCCTATTGCTATGAGTTTTATTTTCCTTGGAGACAGCCACCTTGGTCTTCTGAAATCACCAGTGTAACTCTATAAATAAATAAATCTTCAATAAATAAACATATCCAGCATGAGGAAGAATTAAAGATGACTGAGAGAGGACACTGTTTGCATTTCGCAACTAAAAATACGATTTTAAAAATGTAAAAGAGGATAGCAAGAGAGGGAAAAGGTCTTTTTGAACAAAATTGAGGAAAGTTTGCTTGAAATACAGGGAGAGATAAAGGAGAACATACTCATAGATCCTAAAAAGCCTGCATATGAAGGACAGATGGTCCTTCCCCTTCCATCTCCATTTTTTTCTGATCTCTGGCAAGGAAAGGTGTCAATTGTGCAACCTGAACTTCTTCTGACAAAAAATCCAAACAACAAACCACCTGAGGAGATGTCGTCATGTTTTCAATGCAGTGGACTTCAACTTCCAGAATTCCCCATGGCTGGCTGGGGGATTCTGGGAATTGAAGTCCTCAGCTCATAAAATTGCTGAGATAGCGAAACATTGTTGTACAATAGATTTATTTATTTTATTGTACTCTACCCTCTCCCTCTCTCTCTCTCTCTTTCTTTTCTCCCTGACAGCTTTATTATTATTTTTTCTGTGTTTCCTCTGTCTTCCTGTATATACAGGAAAAGAAAGGCAGCCAGATCAATCCAGGGGCAATGAACAGAAGAATCCATCTGGCCCGGCCTTTCTTGGCAACTCCATATGGGTAGTCTGGAATGCCTGCTTTGTAATCTTCATGTCCTTTCTCTCCAAAATAAAAACTAGTTTACATAATTATTGTGCCACAATATTATGATCTTAAAGCTTAGTGATGATGTTGCAAGAGGTGTTTTGCTCAAATTCCATAATGTATTCTGATTAGTTGGTTTATCATAATTTAATTCCAATCCCTATCTGGAGGAGAGTCGCAGCAGATGCTCCGACAACCTGAAGGGGTTTTGTCAGGGGCTTAGTCAAAGGAGAGAAAAAATGGCAGGGCATTAATCAGCAAGAAACAGAGCGGGTTGTACCAACAGCAAAGCAAAATCCAACACATGGTGCATGTAACCTGGACAGGTGTCTTTGGCACTTTCTTTGCAATCTTTTATTCAGTGATTTGCTTAAAACACAATGGTGTTGCCTGAGACACCAATAGAGAATTAAGAATCTGTCTCTAACCTTTCACCCCAAAGCCTATTTCCTTTTTAACAAATTCAGATCAGAGAGGAAAATATTTCCGATTGGTTGAATGCTTTCCCAAATAAAGCTTTTTGATAATGAATTATTGCAGAAGGTTGACAATTGAAGTAGGTCCCTTCCAAACCTAAATTCTGCAGGGTTTTTGGATATGAATCATTGATTTATAACAAGGCTAAGATACATATGTCACACTGAATAATTGCCAGCCCCCAGAGACATTCAGTAATGAAAGAGTTAACTGTATGTGCCTTACTAAGTTCCTCCTATTATGATGTAATATCCTGCCAAATCTAACATCACTTCCTTCTTCTTCATTCTAAAACTCCATTCTCTTTTCTACCTCCATCATGTGAAGACATATTTGTTATGTTGTCCCTCGAGACATGTTTTATTTTCTGTTTTATAATAAAAGAAATCTTGTTTTTAACAAATGACTAAAGGCTTCTATCTATCGCCTCCGCAGGGTTAAAGTCTTAATGGATTTTAATCACTTACAAACCGCGACAATATAGCCCTTTGAATTCCATGAAGCTTTTTCAAAAAAGGTATATAATGTTTTGTTATTAGAGTGCATTAGTCAATTAGAAAAATCTACATCTGTCAGCTGGATCTATTTTCAAATTATGCTTCTACCTGCTGAATGAACTTTATTCCCATATATAAGTTAGAAAACAAGAGCAGCCATTTAGAGTAGTGTCAGGATAGCAGATTGCCATTCCATCTTTTTTCTCAACAATTTCCCCTGCGTATCCAACAATGCAGCAGTGATATAGTTTGGATATATTTTACTTTATGAATTTATTGAACAAATTTAGAGATTTCCTAATGTCACTCACAGAATGTCACTTTGGTCAGTGCTTTAGGACATAATATATTATATCATGGTTTTATTCTTATTAGTCTTCGGAGAGGGGCGGCATACAAATCTAATAAATTGAATTGAATTATTAATCACCTTGTGATATTTTTTTTTTGTAACAATGAAATAATGGATAAATGGACAGATGATATAGCAATAGCAATAGCATGTAGCATTTAGACTTATATACTGCTTCTCAGTATTTAGAGCCCTCTCTGAGTGGTTTACAGAGAGTAAGCATATTGCTCCCAACAATCTGGGTCCTCATTTTACCGACCTTGGAAGGATGGAAGGCTGAGTCAACCTTCAGCCTATTGAGATTTGATCTGCCAAACTGCTGGCAGCCGGTGATCAGCAGAAGTAGCTTGAAGTACTACCCTCTAACCACTGCACCACCGATGCTCTGGATGGATGGATGGATGGATGGATGGATGGATGGATGTAGACATACAGAGCTACAGACAGATGTTTCTAAATGTTTCACCCCAAAATAAGTTTGACATTGTTTGGTACAATTCTGCATATAGCTTAATATGCAACTACCTGAAAGAAATGGGATTCTCCCTTTGTATTAATATATAATAGATGGTTCAACAGACTGCCACTTATTTTAACATTTACAAATGAAAATAGGGAGAACTCTTGACCCTAGGTTTACTCTAAATGTGCTATCTAATAAACCTCCTCTTGACCCCTTTGCTAAATACAGCACTGAAGGTTTTGTTTTCTCGTTTCCTGTTCTACACCCTCGCCTATTTATCGTTCTTCAGATTAAGTATCTATGCTGGAAAAACTGCTGTCAGCAATTAAAAACATATCTTGACATCTTTAGGGAGTAAAGCATCAGGCTGTGCACTGCAGGGGGCCTTCATGTGAAAATATGTTCATGGATATGAAATGGAAATAAAATGCATCCATTCAAAAGTCTCCCCTGCCAAAGCAGTTATTAAAAGTAGCATGACGACGCTCATGGCAATAATGACAACTTTAGTGAAACAAAACACTTTCTGCCTCCCACCCCATGCAATGAAAGAGAGAAACGCTTTAAATATGAATGGAGCATTCAGACTGAACAGAGAGCTGGGAAAATAGGTAAAGATGATACTATTAATGTCTTCTGTGTCCTCCCAAATGCTAGCCTTAAAAACCTGTAAAGCTGACCTCCACATGACCCTTTCTTTATAGCAGGGGTCCCTAAACTTGGCAACTTTAAGACTTGTGGACTTCAGTGCTATACTGGCTGGAGAATTCTGAGAGTTGAAGTCCACAAGTCTTAAAGTTGCCAAGTTTGAAGATCTCTGCTTTATAGTAACATTATTCACTCTAAAATAGAGGTTTTAAAAAAAGTTTCAGGGTGGCTTTTAGCAGTTTAATAACCCTTCAAATCCTAAGAGTAGTAGGTTCAAGCGTGAACCCTGGGAATTAAAAGCAGGCAATACACAAGAAATTCACAACTAAACTGACCAGGCAGCCACTGAAGGTTGGTTTCCTTCAAGATGGAGTCCAATGGAAGGGAAATCATGGCTCCTGGAGGCATGTATAATATAAACATGTATCTTAAGAGCCCATTTCTCCTTATAGGATCATTTAAGCTGCAAATTGCGTTTTCTACTTATGCTTTCAAACAGTGATTCCCAACTCTGGCCCACAGCCCACTACTGGGCTCATGACCTATTTGGATTTGGGCTGTGCAAGTGTGTGTGTGTGCAAGAAATCAGTTGGAGGATCATGTGTGTATGCACCAGCTCGCCATTCATACAGATGCATACCGGCCTGCCACTCAAGCAAGGGCTGCATGCCCCTCTCCCCACCCTAGCCATGCTGCCAAGC
Source organism: Erythrolamprus reginae (assembly GCF_031021105.1). Taxonomy (NCBI): domain Eukaryota; kingdom Metazoa; phylum Chordata; class Lepidosauria; order Squamata; family Dipsadidae; genus Erythrolamprus; species Erythrolamprus reginae. The sequence continues at coordinate 264,189,316 of NC_091951.1, read as the reverse complement.
TGCCTACAATTCTGGGTCCAGTACAAAGATGAGCCAACAATCACACAATGTGGGAGAGGATTTATTTTCCCCAGTGTACCTCTTCCCCACCCTTAACTCCAATTTCATTTTGGAAATTTTTCTTGGCGACCTCAACCTACCTCATATCAACTAGACCCTAAATGAATGTACAACTGAACCCATACATTCAACCCTTTACAATGCTACTACCAATCTAGGACTCAAACAACTAGTAAAAAACTGCCCCAAGTCTTTGGAGAAGGGCAGCATACAATAATAATAATAATAATAATAATAATAATAATAATAATAATAATTATAATAATAATAATAATAATTATAATAATAATAATAATAATAATTATCAACAACAACAAGAACAACAACCAATACTAGACTCAGCAATTGTCTTGATCTCATCTTCTGCAACAGTTCATACTCAATTTATGGACTACAAATAAAAGAGCCCTTTTCCAACAGTGACCAGAATATGATTAACTTTTGTCTCAAACTACGTCCTTACAAAAATCACCATAATAATAGGACAACCGATTACAACTTTAAAATAGCCAACTATGATATTATAGATGCCAACTTCTCATTTCTTGATTGGCAGACATTCTATGGCTATAATACTGCTGAAGACTACTACAATATCTTTTTGCTCAAAATGCAGAGTCATTAAACTATATGTACCACTAATAATCACCAAAACCAAGAAAAACAGATTATCCATAAAATTAAGAAAATTCTACTCCAAAAAAAGAGATCTCTTTCCCAGAAAAACAAAACTGGCTAGTTTTAAAACTTTAAAAGCTGCTACAAAAGTCTATGCCATCAAATAAAGACTGAATGCACCAATTACCACATCAATCAAGAAGAAAACCTTCTGCACATGAAATCTCTAATTTTGTTAACAACCAACTCAAAGACTTGAGCTCCATCCCACACTAAAAGGACCCAATGGTAAAGAATATAATGATGAAGCCATTAAAGCCACCCTCTTTAGCACATTCTTTGGTTCAGTCTTTGTAAATAGCAATGGCTCATGCCCAATATTTCCTAGCCACACCACAAATAACTACAACAATCTAACACAAATTGATTTTAGAGAAGATAATATTGGAAAGGCTTTATGCAACCCAAAACCATCTCTATTAGATCCGATGGACTATGTGTATACTTCTTAATATTGTCCATATTTGTCAAATAAATAAATAAGTAAGTAAATAAGTAAGTAAGTAAGTAAGTAAGTAAGTAAATAAATAAATAAATAAATAAATCTATAAAAGATTTGGTTCAATAAGAAAACACACAGAAATAACATACAAGCTTGAAAATAAAAATAAGTGTTAATCAATTCACATTTAAAATGTAGAAAATCCATATATGTTCTATGTCACTTCTTGATGGCTATTGCTTTTTCTCTTTGGTGGTCACACATGAACTCAGATAAAACATTTTACTCCTTTTTGAGGAGAGGCTTTTTGGAAATAGTTCTTCTTGCTAATGGTCATATACACTACTAAAAAAAAAAGGGAACACTTAAACAACACAATATAACTCCAAGTAAATCAAACTTCTGTGAAATCAAACTGTCCCCTTAGGAAGCAACATTGATTGACAATCAATTTCATATGCTGTTGTGCAGATTCAACTTTGTACAGAACAAAGTATTCAGTGAGAATATTTCATTCATTCAGATCTACGATGTGTTATTTGAGTGTTCCCTCTTTTTTTTTAGCAGTATATCTTCATTCTCAAATGCAAGTTTGTCAAATAAGCAGAACATGTGGTTGAGAAGTGTATCAAGTGTCCAAAGGTAAACAATCCTTAAATTGTCATTTGCCTGACTTTGCAGGCTAAAGCATGCTTGGCTGGCATTTTCTGGTGTTTTTATGCTTTCCCTACACCTGGTTTTTCACAAAGTGCATTTTCGCTGGCTATGAACAATTTAAGCCAGCTTCTCTTTTACTGCCAAAACGTATTGATAAGTTTCTAGTACACCGTGTAAGGATACCAAAGAAACAAGGCATGCTTCCTCAGTGCTCCTGTTGTGTACACCACATAGGAATAATCTTGAATGCAAAATTGTGGTTTGCTATGAGAATTTGTGGTTCAGAAGTGTCGTTAAACAGCAGCAGAAAAGCAAATCGCTCTGTAGTTACTGCTCCTAAAAGGCCCCTGGGGAGAAAGCTTTGTTTGTTTTTAATTTAAAAGCTTTAACAGAAAGTTCCAGCCAGAGCCACATCATCAGACTTCCAATAACAAAATATCCAGCCCAATTTAATGTTGCAATCGTGTCACAAGGTCACCATTCAAGACTTAGAATGTTCACACAGGAGGATTCCTAAGAGAGGGGAAATGAGATTCTTAATGTTAACAGAGAGTTAAACCAAAGAGAAAGAAAGAGAGAAAAACATCAGACAGGCTAACAGGCATGGCCCTGAGTGCCATCTTCAGAGGAGCCCTTCCAACTACTGATTTATGGGTAATGTTATCTACCCATCCAACAATCAGCACAATATCTAACACCCTGCCCCCCCCCAAAAAAATTGGCTCTTCCCACTTGGCAATATCTTGGCTGGCCTATTCCTAGTTATGGACAAATGGTCTTTGACTTAAAACGTTTCATTTAATAACTCTTCAAAGTTACAACAGCACTGAAAAAAGTGACTTACAACCTGGCCTTGTATTATTTTATTGTATTGTATTGTATTGTATTGTATTGTTTTGTTTTGTTTTGTTTTGTTTATTTATTTTATTTTATTTATTTTATTTATTTTATTTGTTTTATTTGTTTTATTTGTTTTATTTGTTTTATTTGTTTTATTTGTTTTATTTGTTTTATTTGTTTTATTTATTTTATTTTATTTTATTTTATTTTATTTTATTTTATTTTATTTTATTTTATTTTATTTTATTTTATTTTATTTTATTTTATTTTATTTTATTTTATTTTATTTTATTTTATTTTATTTTATTTTATTTTATTTTATTTTATTTTATTTTATTTTATTTTATTTATTTTTTTTATTTGTTTTATTTTTTTTATTTGTTTTATTTTATTTTATTTTATTTTATTTTATTTTATTTTATTTTATTTTATTTTATTTTATTTTATTTTATTTTATTTTATTTTATTTTATTTTATTTTATTTTATTTTATTTTATTTTATTTTATTTTATTTTATTTTATTTTATTTTATTTTATTTTATTTTATTTTATTTTATTTTATTTTATTTTATTTTATTTTATTTTATTTTATTTTATTTTATTTTATTTTATTTTATTTTATTTTATTTTATTTTATTTTATTTTATTTTATTTTATTTTATTTTATTTTATTTTATTTTATTTTATTTTATTTTATTTTATTTTTTTAAATTTTATTCTATTTTATTCTATTTCATTTTATATAATTTATATAGCTGCCTACTCATTCACAGTGATTATAGGCTGCTTACAGATAATAAAAACACACTAGAGGAAAAAAATAAAAATAATAAAAAGTTTAAAAAAATAATTACTGCCCATCCTCCCTTGGTAACAACACAGCTAGCAGCCCACCCCTGGTTTAATCCCACTGAACATCTTAAAATAATATAAGATAAAAGTCTTCTCAGCTTCTGTTCTGAATATGTGTTTAACTGTAAATATATATTAAAACGAAGACATGGCCATTTCCCCCCCCACATCCTTCATTACTTAATATGGATATCAGACATATTTTAATGGTCAATTTTGAACAGAGGCTTTCCTTCCTCCCATACATCAAGCATCCCATTTTTACTTCTATTGCCGCACTATAAAATGGCTTATATTAAATATTCCATTTCTGCTTAATGTGGTTCTGTATTCTGGTCTTTAATTCACTGCTTTCAGGTGTTCTTTAGGAGGGAAAGGCAGAATATAAATCTAAAATAAAGAAATAGATAAAGCTTTCCCTCAGAAAAGTTAGAAACAGAATTCCCTGTCATATACCATCAGAATATTTATACCACCACTGAACTTAGCTATCTGAGATTCCTAGGCAAGATAATAACATATTTTAACATATAGCACTTCGTAACATATTTATTTATTTATTTATTTATTTGATTTGTATGCCACCCCTCTCCGAAGACTCGGGGCGGCTAACAACAATAAAAAGACAATGTAAACAAATCTAATATTAAAAATAATCTAAAAAAACCCAATTTAAAGAACCAATCATACATTCAAGCATACCATGTATAAATTCTATAAGCCTAGGGGGGAAGGGAAAATTTCAATTCCCCCATGCCTGACGACAGAGGTGGGTTTTAAGGCAAGGAGGGTGGGGGGCAACTCTGATATCTGGGGGGAGTTGGTTCCAGAGACTTGGGGCCACCACAGAGAAGGCTCTTCCCCTGGGTCCCGCCAGACGACTCTGTGGGACCTAACTGGTCGCTGGGATTCATGCGGCAGAAGGCGGTCCCAGAGATATTCTGGTCCGATGCCATAGATTGCAACCTACCAAAAGGTTCATAATAAACCTCTTGCTTGTAGAACATTATGTATAAAGGCAATAAAAGAATCTGGGTCTAAAATTTGGGTTAGGATAGAGGTGTCCAACCTTTGGACTTCAATTTCCAGAATTCCTTCAGCCAGCTATGCTGACTAGAGTCCACAGCTCTTAAAGTTGCCACAGTTGGACATCCATGCGCTAGAATCTAAAAAAAAAAATTGGTCAGTATAGTTCCTGAATCAGTGAGATTAAATCATATCCATACTAGACTTCTTCACCACAGGAACCCAAAATGACCCTCCGTAAAACAGATATTTGAACATGGAAATTGCTTTAAAATGTAACATGTTATTTCTTTTTCTGTTATAGGGAATTGAAAGCCTTAGTATGTACACTTGGATACTAATCATAGCGCACGAGTATTACCTTGATATCCTACTGTTCTTTCTCAATAAGGCACAAGCATCTTCCTACGACTTCATAATATTTGTATTTTTTATTCTTACGCTAATTATTATGATTATAATTATTATAATTATTCATAACTTCAGTTTGCTGATTAAGGCCTAACTGAAGGGTGCGACTATTGCTTAATCTTCCTCGCAGACATAAATAAAACAATCATTCCCCGTGTTTAGCCTCATCAGATAAGAGTGTCATTGACTCTCTTTTCCTCAGGTTGCTCTTTTCAATCTTCTGATTCCAAACAGTACTGTAGGTTAATTTCAGTTCAATTTTGAATCAGATGGTATTAATCACGGTTGGTGCTTCACTTTTGAAGTCTCTGGTGTGATTTTGCCTTATGGGGTTGTTTTTTATATAAACCATCACCCAGAGGCATTCACTGATAACTGGTGAGTGGGGCTTTGTGAAATGAACTATTCTTTCCAAATGTTTTTTGTTTAAGTAAAATAATTAAAGTAAAAATAATTATGCTGTATAGATTCTTAAACTCTTCTTCCCCAGAAAGGGGAATTCAGAGCTGATCTACAGGGACAGCATACCTTAGAGCAGTGTTTTTCAACCAGTGTGCAGTGTGCCGCGAGACATGGTCAGGTGTGCCGCGAAGCTCAGAGAGAAAGAAAGCAAGAGAGAGAGAAAGCAAGAGAGAAAGAAAGCAAGAGAGAGAGAAAGCAAGAGAGAGAGAAAACAAGAGAAAGAAAGAGAGAGAGAAAGAGAGAGAGAACAAGAGAGAGAAAGAAAGCAAGAGAGAGAGAGAAAGAGAGGGAGGGAAGGAGAGAGAGAGAAAGACATAGAGGGAGGCAGGGAGGGAGAGAGAAAGAGAGCAAAAAAGATAGGAAGGAAGGAAGAGAAAGAAAGAGGGATGGAGAGAGAGAGAGAGAAAGAGGAAGGAAGGGAGAGAAAGAGGGAGGGAGAAAGAAATAGAGTGAAGGGGAGGAAGAGAGAGAGAGAGAATTTTTTTGTCCAAACTTTTTTAGCGCCCCCCTCCCCGCTCAATGTGCCCCAGGGTTTCATAAATGTAAAAAATGTGCCGCGGCTCAAAAAAGGTTGAAAATCACTGCCTTAGAGCAGTGGTTCTCAACCATTCTAATGCTGTGACCCCTTAATACAGTTCCTCATGTTGTGGTGACCCCCAACCATAAGTCTAGTGCCAATTCTCCCAACAGATCTTTAAGCTGATTGACAGGAAGGTCAGAGGGACAACCCACTGTAAACACATGATTGGTCGGATTGTAAAAATATGTTCCAAGGCACCAGAATAGAAGCTTTAGTTCCTAACACCATGGGAAATTTGTCTTTTCCCATGGTCTTAGGTAACGCCTGTGAAACAGTCATTTGAACCCCAAAAGGATGCCGACCCCCACGTTGAGATCCACTGCCTAACAGCAATTGTGGTGTGTGGCTAGTGGTGATTGCTTGAAGCCTGAAGTGGACAATGTCATCCTCTACTGCAGGGGTCCCCAACCCACAGGCCGTGGACTGGTACCTATTACATATGGCCGTACGTAGTAAATTTGCATAGCCACCACTGATTGGCCAAGATAGTGGCGGCAGATTTGAATGCCTGTCACCAGTTGACGAGATGCAGGGAAACCATTAAAAGCGGCTTCCCTGCCTCTCTCTGTCAGTCTTTTCTTACGGAACTTACCTGCTTAAGTAAAAGTGCTGAACTGTTCTACGTCTCAACTCTGATTCCCGCACTAATCTAACTGTACTTGTCCACAGCCCTTTGGGAAAGGGGCCAACAAGTGGTGGGTGAGTACATGAAGCTTCATATACACATGCATGGTAACTAGGTTGCACACATGAAACCATCTCCTCCCCCATGCCACCACTACTGCTGCTGCCAATCCGCGGAGCCAGAAGGTTTGGGGACAGCTGCTCTACTACATTCAGCCATCGTGACTTTTAAATGGTTTTCTCCACTGGGCATCAACCTCGTGGCAGCATGAGTAGTGCAGTTGAATTAATTGCTACATTTTAAACTTGTTTCCTTTTTCAAGTCATTCTGGTTTACTGATGGTCACTTTGGTTTCCCCGTGGTGGAGAAGCCTGGTATTAGGAGAAAACCATTCTGTGGTTTAAGCAATTTGAGGGTTTTAATTTAGTCTCAAATCTCACAGCTTCAGGTCTTCATACCTGACCAGTTTGTTGTTTTTTTAAGCTTCTGGACCAAATTTGTAAGACAAATCCTGTTTTCTCTTTCTCCATATTTAAATTTCTACAAATAAAAGATTGATGAGGGTAGGCTGCAATATATGTTCTGAATTGCTCCGTGTTGAAGTAAGTTGTTAACCTGTCTAGGAGCCTCAGGTAGCTACATTGAATCTAACAGAGGGATAGAATCAAGATCACGTGAAGTGTTAATACCACTTTATAAGGCCTTGGTAAGGCCACACTTGGAATACTGCATTCAGTTTTGGTCAGCACGATGCAAAAAGGATGTTGAGGCTCTACAAAGAGTGCAGAAAAGAGCAACCAAGATGATTAGATGACTGGAGGGTAAAACATATGAAGAATGGTTGCAGGATCTGGGCACAGCTAGTTTAATGAAAAGAAGGGCCAGGGAAGACCTGATAGCAGTATTCCAATATCTCAGGGGTTGCCACAAAGAAGAAGGAGTCAACCTGTTCTCCAAAACACTTGAAGGAGAACAAGAAGCAATGGGTGGAAACTAAATAGGGAGAGAAGTAACTTAGAACTAAGGAGATATTTTCTGACAGTTAGAACAATTAATCAGTGCGACAGCTTGCCTCCAGAAGTTGCGAATGCTCCAACACTGGAAGTCTTTAAGAAGATGTTGGATAACCATCTGTCTGAAGTAGTGTAGGGTTTCCTGCCTAAGCAGGGGGTTGGACTAGAAGACCTCCAAGGTCTCCTCCAAAGCTGTCATTACTATTACTATTATTACATCTAATTGTTGTGTAAATGTTCCTCCTGGTGTATGATAGGGAATTCTATTTTTAACATGACTGGTTCTTACCAGCTTGCAGCTTTGAAGCAAACTTTCCTGGGATGAAACTTTATCCATTCCTTTATATCAGGTTAATACTATTCAACCAATATTGAAGAAGGGAATACAGATTTCTGTCAGTGTGTACCAACACTTCCACTGTAATACGTTACCATGCGTTGTGGAAGGGAGAACTTACTTGAATCTGAAAATGTTACCTGGGACTGTCAAGCTTTTTTCTCCCCTGTGTTGATCTGACTGACAGTTACTCAGCTTAGGCATGTGAATGCTTGGAAAGAAAGAGGCCAATATTTAAAACTCCTAAGTATCATTTGCAAGCTTGCAGATAGGTATCAAAAGAAAGAACAATAACAGAAGCCATAGGCAGTGGAGTGAAGAAAGAAAGAGGTACTTCTAGGTTTGGCAGATGGAGGAAGAAGACACCTGGACAAGGTGTGGAGCAGAGGAAGCATTAGCTGGCAGAACCGGAAGCTAGAAGATCCACAACCAGGAAGAAAAAACTAAGTCAACTGAAGCTGAAGAAGAACCTACCAAAAAGTTCCAGCAAAAAGAAAACACCATCCTGAATTCTAGAAAATGGCACATAGCTCAGATGGTGGCATGCTGGGCAAGGGAGCATTCGAGGTGAAGCTGTTAGGCTTTTGAAGCCTGTAGATAAGGAATCATGGAATGAGGAAGATATGAGCAGCAAAGCATTTTTGTTTTATAAACAAAGCCGTAGAAATTTAGTTAAATATTAAATTTGGCATTAGAGTACACATTTAGGCTTGGTCACTGTAGATCAGGGGTCCCCAAACTTGGCAACCTGAAGACTTGTGGACTTCAACTCCCAGAATTCTCCAGCCAGCTATGCTGACTGGAGAATTCTGGGAGTTGAAGTCCACAAGTCTTCAAGTTGCCAAGTTTGAAGACCTCTGCTGTAGATGGATATATACGCACACACTCTTGCTCAATTGTTAAACCTATACAGTGTGTTATGTGCATAACACACTGTAGAGATTTAACAATCAAGAAAGATACAGTAATTTCTGAGACACTCAATTTACTGCCTTGACTTTTCTTCATCAATCACCTCATCTGTAACTACTAGTCTGGTAGAACATTGGTAAAACAGTTGCCTCCCAACAAACATTACTTGTAGACAATCCAGAAGGTTACCAGAGCTGAGTAACAAAGACCACTGAGAACTCAAGTAGGACCAGTAGGGATAAACTATTCCTATGTAGGTTGTAATGAAGATTATCCAGCAGTTCCAGTTCCATTGTTCCAGAACAATGTCAGTTCCGTTTTATGCAGGGGTAGGCTTCAAATATTTTAGCAAGGGGTTCTCTAGGTGGGCGTGACCATGGTAGGCATGGCCAAGTTAGTCTCCTGCACCGCAGCAGGAGTGGGATGCTTTTGTCTTCTTGGGACTACGGAGGCTTTACCCCAGCCTTCGGGATGGCAAAAATGGCCTTCCCAGGCTCTAGAGGCTCTGTGGAGGCCGGAAACAGACCCGTTTCTGTCCTTCCCAAACTTCTGGTAGGTCAATTTTTGCCTCTCCCTGAGCCGCTCCGTGCGCCCGACACTTATCGACATCCAAAATAGGCCACGTGGGGACTCCTGAGAGGGAAGGAGAGGGGTGGGTGAGACCAGCCAAGAGTGGGATTTTAGGGTTTTCTGAATTGCATAGAATCTTAGCTATAGGTTCTCCCAAACCCCTGCAAATCCCCAGCAGCCTACCCCTGATTTTATAACCAATCCTGAATCTTGAATGAACCTGGTCTAAATCAGTGTTTTTCAAATTTGGCAACGATAAAAGGTATGGGCCTCATCAATCCCCAGAATTCCCCAGCCAACACTGTTCTAAATAATTTATAAAATACCTTTAGTAGACAGATGTAAGGTAAACCTTCTTTTCTTTGAGCTATTCTATTTGGTTGCCGTATGATTATAAAATTAATTATAAACTATCACCACCCTCCCCATTCCTAAGAATATGGCATAAAGCCTGGGAACACAGGAAAAACGTTGAATGGAAAGACAACAACTAAACATTTATGCAGAAATAGTTGCTAAAGGCAAATAATCGGAGATCATAGGACAATCATGTAGCTTTACACTCAACATTTGTGGCAGCCAAAGGAAGGCTGTGTTGCAGGCAGGAACAATCTCTTTCTGTAACTCTCACATTGCTTGTGTTTTTGAAGCATCACATGGAAGCAATACTGCCTTCTGGCAGAGTCAAGGTTTTTGAACAGGATTTTCTAGCACTAGAGCATGAGCAATAACGTGCTACAGCTGGCAGGTATCATGTTATTGCTGAAAGTACAAACACACAAGATTCCATTAGAAGATAAGTGTCATTGTGAGAAGGCAGCAAAGTTGGTGATGTTGGAGGCTATGTTTCTCATGTTTTGGAGACGTAAGGGAAAATTGCAATTATTATTTCTAAGCATCCTATAGCAGGGCCCCCCAACCTTTCGGACCTCAGGGACCACCAAGGTCATGCTTTTAAACCCCGCGGACCACCAAATTCATAATTGTAAGTCCCGCAGAGTAGACCTCTCTAATATGATTTTTAAAGAGATAAATACATTTGTACAATAATGATCAGAGAACTTTCCTTTTATTAATATGAAATGCACCTTTTTAACATAACAAAATTATAAATGCTTATTTAAATAAATAAATAAATAAATAAATAAATAAAATTATAAGTTTTAAGAATGGAAAGCAAATTAAATACACTGCAAGAAGCTAAATTATATTTGAATTGTAGAATAAATGGAATAAAGATCCAGATAAATTCTGAATATTGACTTTGTAAGATTTTGGAATTAATTATAAGGAATAAAGAGTTTCTTCTGGGAACTAGATTTACTATAAATCCTAACAAAGATAAATGACTTTATGATTCTAGATTCTAGAAGCTGGACACTAGAGGGAACTAAAGATTCAAGTAGAAGGAAGGAGGTAAAGCCTGTTTTTAATGTTACTTACTATTGGAACTTACACAATTATATAAGACATAATAATACTGCAAATATTAAAGAAGATCTTTGAGGAGCTAGAAATTACTAACTACAATATCAGCAATGTTAATAATGATGTTTGACTCTATGGATACGATGCGTCCAAAATATATTGTTGAGGTGATGACAGATGAGGAGTAAACTGTTAATATCATGAGGAACGAAGATCTTTATTGGCCTGATTATGTCCATAAACAAGGTTTTCTAAAGGATAAACTATGAAAGCAACTGCTGGCAGCATTCTATACCAGGGCATACTTCATTCTGTAGCTTGAAAGCTGCCAGTACAATACTTCAATATTTGTAGAGCGAGCCACCTAGTGGCTTCTATGTGCAATATCCATCATCAAATGAGACTTTTTCTGAGGCCAACTTTACTTCCCCTTGTGGTAGAAAAAGGTAACACCATTTAGATTCATGCTTGCATTCTGTTTTTTATTAAATATGTGTGCCTGAAGTGGATAAAGGTTCAGAGTGAAGAACCTTTAAAGAAAGAACCTTTAAAGAAAAATTTGATTTCTGGTGTTTCTCAAACTAGTTTTTCCTTGAAGAATTAGTGAAAAAAGGTTATGAAATATTTCTTGGTAGGCCCACATTAAACAATGCATAAAATATTTACATATGGAAGAAATGGATTAACTTCATAAATACATCAGATCAAGAATTAATCTAATAAAGCAGAAATTCTACCTAGAACCTCCTAGATGAAAAAAAAAACACTTTTTCCCCCAGCCTTGGAAGAAAACAGCCTGATCTGTTTTAAGTATTCTGGATCTCAACATTGGGCTGTTCTTTATGGTTAAGTTCCTAGCTTATGGTTGAGTTGAGTTGAATCCCTCCCACCATCTTATTCAGCCTATCAGGCAATCCTAATCCTATTGGTTGATACTACATGGAATGAGGAATAAATCAATGGTTGATACTACATGGAATGAGGAAGAAATCAAGAGTTGAGGAAAAAGAAGCAGTTATGCAATATGAACACATTTGATGTAATGGTACACGGGAATGATCTTGGGAAACAAGTGGAAGAGATGCAACTAAGACTGCAGCAGATAAGAGGCAGCCGAGCCTGCCGAAGGAAGGGGAGTTTGGCAAACATTATTTATTAGATTTGTATGCCGCCCCTCTCCGTAGACTCGGGGCAGCTTACAGCAATGATAAAAACAATATATAATAACAAATCTAATAGTTGGAATCTAAAATAACAATAATATATTTTAAAAAGTCTAAAAAACAAGAAACCCCAATATATAAAAACATACATACAGTCTTCATACACAAAAAACTACATAGGCAGGGGGAGATGTTTCAGTTTCCCCACGCTTGATGGCAGAGGTGGGTTTTAAGGAGTTTACAAAAGGCAAGGAGGGTGGGGGCAGTCCTAATCTCTGGAGGGAGCTGATTCCAGAGGGTCAGAGCCGCCACAGAGAAGGCTTTTCCCCTGGGTCCCGCCAAACGACATTGTTTAGTTGATGGGACCCGGAGGAGACCAACTCTGTGGAACCTAACCGGTCACTGGGATTCGTGCGGCAGAAGGCGGTCTCGTAGATACCCTGGTCCGGTGCCATGAAGGGCTTTATAGGTAATGACCAACACTTTGAATTGTGACTGGAAACTGATCGGCAGCCAATGCAGACTGCGGAGTGTTGGAGTAACATGGGCATATTTGGGGAAGCCCATGATTGCTCTCGCAGCTGCATTCTGCACGATCTGAAGTTTCCAAAAACTCTTCAAAGGTAGCCCCATGTAGAGAGCGTTACAGTAGTCGAACCTCGAGGTGAAGGGACCCTGCCTAGAGCCTTTGGCTGTAAATGTGTGTCAGAGAGATGTACCTTCAGACTTGAAAGTTACAGTTAATAGTTAACTGTGTGTGTTTCTTGCCTGGAATACCTCCCAAGGTAGACACTGACAAAGGCTGTGCTGTATGGACATGGGAATTCATCTGAATGAGACCGTGGGTTGCACACGCATTGTCACACACTTCCTTTTGCAGACAGATACAGTGGTACCTCAGTACTCATCATTGATTCATTCCAAGAGATACAATGAGTGCCAAAAATGATGAATACAAAATATATACTGCTCACAAAATAAATAGAACACTCAAATAACACATCCTAGATCTCAATGAATGAAATATTCTCATTGAATATTTCATTTCCACAACTATTCCATTTGCACAACAGCATGTGAAACTGACTGTCAATCAGTGTGGTTTCATAAATGGACAGTTTGATTTCCTAGAAGTTTGATTTACTTGAAGTTATATTCTGTTTTTTAAGTATTCTCTTTATTTTTTGAGCAGTGTACTTTTCCCATAGGGAATAATATTGTGAATCACAAGGCAGTGACACTGACAATTTCTAGCTTGTGCAAATGATGAGTACTGGGACAAACGACAAGTACTGTTCAAGTCAAAATGTGTTGAGTACCAAATTCAATGAGTTTCCAAACAATTGACTAACAAGGAACCACTGTAATATACAGATGCGTACAGTTCTGGATTATACAAGTATTGTTAATGCTGCAGGACTTGGAAATGGAAAGAATATTGTATAGTGTTTCTTTGGTTTATTTAAACTTTCATCTCTGCATGTATTTGTGTTTTTATGCTTTGTGGAGGTTTTAGAGGTCTTTTAAAAGGACAGTTCTCGAGATTGTATGTTGCCCAGAAATCTTATAGGAGATTTGTAGTGGTTCTCCTGTGTTACTGAGCCCTTCATATAATTTTGTTGTTTGTTTGTTTGTTTGTTTGTTTGTTTGTTTATTTATTTATTTATTTATTTTGTCCAATACACAATGAGGGTTTTAGTGGATATATATCTATATACACATAGTAAAATACATGATGAAGGTTATAGAGGAGATACTCATAGTAAAATATATCTAAGAGATAATAGAAAAGAAGGTATAGTAATAGAACATATCAATGAAAGAAGAGAGGAAGAGATATAGGAATAGAAGAAAGGTATAGGAGATATAGGAGAGCAATAGGACAGGGGACGGAAGGCACTCTAGTGCACTTGTACTCGCCCCTTACTGACCTCTTAGGAATCTGGATAGGTCAACCGTAGATAATCTAAGGGTAAAGTGTTGGGGGGTTGGGGATGACACTATGGAGTCCGGTAATGAGTTCCACGCTTCGACAACTCGGTTACTGAAGTCATATTTTTTACAGTGAAGTTTGGAGCGGTTAATATTAAGTTTAAATCTGTTGTGTGCTCTTGTGTTGTTGTGGTTGAAGCTGAAGTAGTCGCCGACAGGCAGGACGTTGCAGCATATGATCTTGTGGGCAATACTTAAATCTTGTTTAAGGCGTCTTAGTTCTAAACTTTCTATGCCCAGGATTGAAAGTATAGTCTCATAGGGTATTCTATTTCGAGTGGAGGAGTGAAGGGCTCTTCTGATGAAGTATCTTTGGACATTTTCAAGGGTGTAAATGTCTGAGATGCAATATGGGTTCCAAACAGATGGGCTGTATTCGAGGATGGGTCTGGCAAAAGTTTTGTAAGCTCTGGTAAGTAGTGTGAGATTGCCAGAGCAGAAGCTACGTAGGATTAGGTTTACCACTCTTGAAGCCTTCTTGGCTATATTGTTGCAGTGGGCTTTGACACTTAAATCTTTTGTTATTAGTATACCAAGGTCTTTAACCGAGTGGGGATTATCTGTGATAATTTGATTATTCTGTTCGTATTTGGAGTTCAGATTCTTCTTCCCAATGTGTAGGAAGAGCATTTGCTAGTTGAGATTTGGAGTTGCCATGTCCTGAGTTCTTCTGCATGATTTCTCTTAGGCTTATTGCCCTGTTGGTTGTAAGGCAATTTGTTCATATTGGGGTTTGTGGTGGTAGTGTATACACAGTGCCATGATTTTCATATGCCATTAGGGAGTGTGTTATTTTATTTTTTTAATTATTAAGATAATGAAATACAAAACTAAAAGAAGAAAATGAAGAAAAAGAAATTACTAGGAAGTGTGAATAAAAAGTATTGTGGGAAAACTTTTAAATGACCCATTGTCTCTTTCTTTTCCATTTGTGTCCCCAACTACTAACCGCAATTTATATATTTATACTTTTATACTAAACATTAAGGGTTGTTGCTAGTTACTGTTTAACTGTTTTCAGCTGTTATTTCTAATTGGTCTCAGAACCTTTCTTCCAGAAAATCTTATTCGAAATGTCCAGGTCTGCCTTGGTGTGTAATGTGCTGCATATAACAGAGGCTATCATGCTTAAATTTGGTTAAACTCCTATAATGGAGATAGACTATCCATTTTGCCATTGCTGCATATTGTCCCATTTTGGTCTCGGAATCTGATATCATTAGCAAGGCCTCTTGTTTTGAAAAGCAAACAGCCGAAGTTTGAATCCCGGAAGGGTATGGCTAGCTGAATAGTTTGAAATAGATCTATACTATTCTCCCTTTATTCCTTATCAGCAAAAATGTAAGTACAATGGTACCTCTACTTAAGAATGCCTCTACTTAAGAACTTTTCTAGATAAGAACCGGGTGTTCAATTTTTTTTGCCTCTACTTAAGAACCATTTTCTACTTAAGAATCCAAGCCCAGGAAAATTTTCCCAGGAAATTTGAGGGCGGCACGAAGACCCGGCCAGTTTCCTGCCATTCCCCCATTAATCCTGGCCATCTCGGGCTTTTCTGGGCTGCCAGAGGAGCCTTTTGGTGGTGCTTAAGGAGGCTTTGGCAGTCTAGAGCGAACAAAGCATTTTCCTTTCTTTGGGTGCTTGGAGAGGGAATAAACCACTGCCAGTGCACAGAGAAAAGAAATGCTCCCTTTGCTCTAGGCAGCCCAGAGCGAACGGATAGTTTTCCTTTCTCTAGGCGCTGCCTCAGAGTCCCTCTTTTTTTTAAAGCCTTAAAGTTTTGGAATTTTTTGATTCCCCTCATCTCACCTTCTTCCTTCAGCATCGACTGTCCTTCTACTCTTCTTCCTCTTCCTCCTGCCCAAATTCTGAGCTTTTATTTCTTTCCTAATGGGTTTGCACGCATTATTTGCTTTTACATTGATTCCTATGGGAAAAATTGCTTCTACTTAAGAATGTTTCTGCTTAAGAACCTGGTCACCAAACAAATTAAGTTCTTAAGTAGAGGTACCACTGTATACACACACACACACACACACACACACACACACACACACACACTGTAGTTTGTACTTCTCTTGCTGTTTTTGGATATACAGGTTGTCCTTGGCTTACAAACATTCATTTAGTGCTCTTTCGAAGAAAAAATTATAATTCATTCTTTCACTTGCAACTATTACAGTATCCCTAAGGTGCTGTAATTAAAATTCAGACACTTGGCAACTGGCATTACTTCTGATGATTGTAGAGTCCTGGATCATGTGATCACCATCCCCAACCTGCTTCTAAGAAACAAAACCAAGGGGAGAAGCTGGTTTTGCTTAATGACTGAATAGGTCACTTCACTGCTGTGATTCACTAAATGTGACCCCAAAAAAGGACATACAATTAGGAAATTCTGGTCCCGATGGTGGTTGTAAATCAACCACACTACCTGTATGATGTGTATTGCTCTTAAAGTGCTATTCATGCTAATTGCTTTAATGGAAAGAACAAAGCTGAGAGTTGATTAGCTGTCTTGCATCCTTGTGTGTTGGGTGAATTTGGAAGGAGCTTACTTCAATGAGGCTTGATGTTTTCCATTGAAAAGGAGTGGCCAGGGTTATTCTGGTTCAGTAGGCTTTGATTTGGGGTCTTGCTTTTGTTAAACAAAATTCAAATATGTGTTCAAAATAATCTCCTTGCTTGATTTTTCTCCAAATTGACCAGCCGAGAGCAGTCTACTACTTTGGCAGCTACTCCATTTACTCAAGGGACGCATATGGAAAGCCTATTGTTTCCTATCACCAGTCCAAGGTTTTTTTTCAGTCAGAATGCAATCAATTTAAGAATATTCTGATGGAATATTCATTTGGACCTAATTTGTTCCCGGCTTGAGACAAAACTCTTTCCTGGCTAGAAAAAGCTTGTCTCAGAACAGACAACCACCAGTATGGTGTTCATATCCATAGAATGTCACAGGAAAAATAATTGCCTGCACAATTCTGATTTTTTGTAAATACAGACATATCACTGCATTTAAATATCTTTTCCAAGGTCTTCACTGCTAGCCTACCAAGTGCTGGTCAATAGTGCATTTCTTGGCTGCTGGCTTCTTTAGAATTGATAATCGATCCTAAAAGGCAGAAGCTATTTATCTGTTCGGTATCTTCATTGCCATTTCCGAATCTCATTCCTACATCTTTTGTCCTTAGGTTGATTTGATTTGCATTTAATCTTATTTGCATTTCTTTGCACTGTGCTCCTTGACTTTCATGCCTGGATTATTTGCATTTTCAGATATCGATGTTACTGGCTTAGTGCACATTATTGATGTTTCTTCTGCCAATTTAAAACCATGCTCATTTTCCCCCCAATCTAGCTTCCTTCGTTATATATTAAGAATGCAGATTGAATCAATATGGAGAGAGTATATAAAGTATTGCTTTAGTCCTTTGTCAACTTAGAGCCAGACTGTTTTGCTTATGTTCTGTGTGTGTCAGTCTCCAAAACAGTCCAGACAGGAAACACAACAAGATGAACTAATTCTACTTTATTGTGAGGCTACATGAACAGAATCTTACAAGTCTGAAAATGCAAATACTGTATGTCACTTTATCTTTTTAACCGTCTGATAGAGTGGATCCAAGGGTAGGTTCCAACTTATCTCACTGCCAGTTCGCTTCCTCCTGCACCACTGGGTGCCGCATATGTGTCATGTGTGTGCAGAGGCAGCACATGCACAGTACAAATCACCCTGAAAAAAAGTCACAAAAAACCACCCCCCAAAATGGTGACTGCATGCACAGTGCCAAGAACCCTGCCTCTGTGAATGCCTAGAAGAAGAAAAAGTAAAAAAAGTAGGGGGAAAATTAAAAATTCAAAAAAAAAAAAGGTGGTATCCATGGACCGGCACCAATGGATCTGGTTCGGTCGGTGATGTCATCTTGAGGTCACCAGAAGGTCTCTAATGGGCGAACCAATCCAAATCCATCCCTGGTTAGATCATTGCTAGGTTTCTGCCATTAGTCAAGTGCTGGCTTCTCCCCTTTTTCTCTGGTTGTTCCTTAGCATCTCTTGTCCAAGGTTCAAGATTCCAAGGTTATTCTTGTACAGTGTTCCCTCAATTTCCGCTGGGGATGCGTTCCGAGACCGCCCGCGAAAGTCGAATTTCCGCGAAGTAGAGATGCGGAAGTAAATACACCATTTTTGGCTATGGACCGTATCACAAGCCATCCCTTAACACTTTAAACTCCTAAATTACCATTTCCCATTCCCTTAACAACCATTTACTCACCATTATTACTGGTACTCACCATTGAATAGTGATCCTGATATTTATAAACATAATTATTTATTAACAATAATTTTTGTTGTCGTTATTTATTTGCAAAAATTATTAGTTTGGCGATGACGTATGACCTCATCGGATGGAAAAAACCGTGGTATAGGGAAAAAAAACACGAAGTATTTTTTAATTAATATTTTTTGAAAAACCGTGGTATAGGCTATCCGCGAAGTTCGAACCCGCGAAAATCGAGGGAACACTGTATTCCATTTTAATGAGGTCTCTGCAGTGAAGGGCTACCAACATTTTTACTACCACACTGTGGCCGTGGCTTATGCAGGACGCCCTGCATTTTCTTTCAACATCTTTCAGTGCAAATTGCATGCTCTGGGATGGAGCTCCATTTTCACTACCCCCGCTGCATTCCGACCCCCATCTGAGCAGCAGCCCACCCTTGGTCTCTGGCTTCCAGTTCTCTGTTTAGATTTTGCATGAGGATAATGAGATGTTCTGGGATCACCATCAATTTCTGAATATTCTACAACTTGATGTGGTCACTACAATTGAAGACCTTTTTATTGTCAAGGATGCATATATTGACCTCTTTGGGGCATTTCTTGGCTGTGTTGATTTTCCAGAATGTATCAACAGTAATGTCTCCCCCCCCCCCCCCCCTAAAATCAGTTTGAGCATTGGTATTTCCCTTTCTTGTAGGGCTCTATTTTCTAAGCATTATTTATTTTACCAGCATTGATTGCTGATCAGTTTTCGGTCACAATTCAAAGTGTTAGTTGTGACTAGGGCTTTGGGATTATTAAATAATTCATTATCTTGCTTGGCCCCAAACTAGAGGCACCTTTTCCTATTCCAATTTAAATGGTTAGGCGATGAATCAGAATGGAGCTGAAAGGGATCTTTGAGGTTGATGCCCTTCATGGCATCGGACCAGAATATCTACGGGACCGCCTTCTGCTGCACGAATCCCAGCAACCGGTTAGGTCCCACAGAGTTCTTCTTCTCCAGGTCCCGTCGACTAAACAATGTCGTTTGGCAGGACCCAGGGGAAGAGCCTTCTCTGTGGTGGCCCCGACCCTCTGGAACCAGCTTCCACCCTCCTTGCCTTTCGTAAACTTCTTAAAACCCACCTCTGCCGTCAGGCATGGAATTGAGACATCTCCCCCGGGCCAATACAGTTTATACATGGTATGTTTGTGTGTATGTTTGCTCTTAATAATGGGGCTTTTAGTGTTTTTTAAATTATTAGATTTGTTTTACATTGTCTTTATTATTGCTGTGAGCCGCCCCAAGTCTACGGAGAGGGGCGGCATACAAATCTAATTAATAATAATAATAATAATAATAATAATAATAATATGAAATTAAGAATATTGAGAAATAGTTCGTACAATCTATGAGTTCTTCTTCCTGGGTACTGTTATATAAATAAAGTTTTTCCAGTCGGTCACTATGTCAGTTCTCCAGATTTGCTGATATATTTAGTTGAAATGTCTAGTGATTCTTCTTCTGTTGCCATAATTAATAAATATTCCATAAATTGCTGTGGCTTTCAGATTTGTTAATGAGTAGAATGCTAATCTAATTCATCATCAGGTTCCAGTTTTCTTGTAAATAGGAATAACTATTTAGAAAATGAGGACCCGGATTGTGTGGGCAATATGCTGGCTCTGTTAAAAGGTGCTATTGCTAACATGTTGTAAGCCGCCCTGAGTCTAAGGAAAAGGGCAGCATTAAAAAATTGAATAAATAAACTTCTAAGACATTTTGTTATGGTTGCTTCTTGTCTAAAGTTGACAAAAACTTAATGGTCTTTAGGTCATAATCACTGTGATGAAGATCATGGAAATATGAATTTAGAAAGAGGGAGGAAAAGTAGTTGCAATGTAAACTGGAATTGTGCTGCAACCATAGTATATTTGGTGCATAATCAATGCTTGCTTTGGTTAAAAGCAATGCTTGCTTTTATTTCAATACATGTCAGTTATTTATTTGATATTTTCTCTCTTCATATGAAAACATATCAGAGTTTGTTGCATAAAAATCAAAACAGGAAGCACACACAGATGACTGATTCAACTGGATTCATAAACCTTTTTATAAACATAACATGTTGTAAATATATATATTTACAATACCATAAGTAGACTATTTCTTCAAGAAAACACAAGCAGGAGTGTTAATTTCATTTCAGCAGAGAAGACAATCACAGAGAGGGCTGAGATTGGACTAGAGAGCCACGCTCAAACTTGAGCTTGAATTTTCAGTTTTGATTCTCTGCACAGACTTAGAAGTGGTTAGCTCCCATTGGCTGACTTAGTTGCTATGCCTATTCATTGGCTGACCTTGTTAACATGGCTCTCCCAGTTCATTAATATCTTAACAAAACAATTGTGTTCATACTACTACCAGTGCACACTCATTTAGAACAACAGAGAAAAACCTAGGGGTCTGTGATTTCCAGTACATTTTTATCAGGATTGAAACACATATTCTGAACCTGCCATTTATGTACATGATAATTAACAGTCTATTGTGTTGTGAAATATAGTTAGCAGAAAACTTGCCATGTCAAAATTGGTAATCTAAAGTTTAAAGGTGATGATTGTGTTGCCTATAGGGCATGATGATCTTCTCTATAGCTTGGTCAAGGGATCAGAGATGTCCAAGGACAATTTCCATAGTCATATGGCTAATTTGGCTATACATCAAAAGTGCGTTGAATGTTGTTACCTTCCCACCAAAGTGGTACCTATTGATCTACTTGCAGTTGCATGCTTTTGAAGTGCTAAATGGGCAGGAGATGGGGCAACTAACGGAAACTCACCCTTTGCACAGACAGTAGGTCTGAAAACCAAGCTGTCAGCTCTGCAGCTGACAAGCTCAACATCTTTAACCACTGAAGGACCCCGCCATAAAAATGCTAAATCCAAACCTCTTCATCTGGCCTAATAAAACATCCTAATATTATTTTGAACTCTTCGAACCAGATCTAATAACCTGAGTTTAAACTTCTCCTATTTTATTAAATGCACTTTACAATTTTTATTCAGATATATTGAAAAAAGAACCCTCAGCATTGTTCAAATGTGAGTTTTAAGTTTCCGAAGAAAAATGTATAAGGCCAAACAAAACCCAAACTTGTTTGATTCACTTACTCTGCAATGTTTCTTCAAGGTATGATTAACTTAAGATGCCTTAACTGTTTTTAATTTGAAACAGATGCCTGTGATTTTGGCCAACCATGATATGAATCAGATCTATGTATAAAGTACAAGATTTCCACTCAGAGTAGAATGGCTGTCTACTTTAATCCTACATGCCTGTTGTTGAGGGATGTGCCATCTTTAATCCAGTTTTGAGCTGATTTATTTTTCCACTGACAACTTCCACTGCCACAAATAAATCATGCTATTTATTTTTTAAGTAGGAAAGTTGATGTTCAAAAAATGAGCAGAATACGTATTGGCATTCAAATCTCTACTCCCAGTTGCATTAAACAGCAGCAAGAGATTTTTTGCATTTTGGTGAGCATCAAAAGACAGCCTGCCTACCCCCACCTCACCAAAAATCAAGAGATAAAACCCTCCAAATCTGGCTGAAAGCTTTCTAGTTCATGTATATTTGAGATGCAGTTAATTTGGGTATAATATAAAATGAGAGAAATGTGTTATTTATACAGCTTGGTCCAGTGGTAAAATCAATTTTTTAAAAACCACTGCTTCTGTGGGCATGGCTTGATGAGCGTGGTGTGGCTTGGTGGGCATGACAGGGAAAGGATATGGCAAAATCTCCATTCCCACCCCACTCCAAGGGATAGATATTGCAAAACTACTCAAAATTTTCACTACCGTTTATCCGGACTGCTCAAAATTTCTACTACTGGTTTTTCAGAACTTGTCAGAACTGACTGCTTTGGTCCTTCATATTATTCACATAATATGGTCTCAGATTTATCACATAAGGCAGTGATAGTGAACCTTTTTTCCCTTGGGAGCTGAAAGAGCATGGACGCGCGCTATCGTGCATGCGCAAGTGCCCAAACCCATAATTCAATGCCTGGGGAGTGTGAAAACAACTTCCCCTAGCTTGGCCCTCCGGAGGCTGGAAATGGACTGTTTCCCAACTTCTGGTGGGCCCAGTAGGCTTGTGTTTCACCCTACCTGTTCTGCCGGGCTCTCTGGTAGGGGCCTCCTGAAAATTCAAGGGTACAAATTGCAGACACACACACATTTGAAAATTCAAAACAATGTTCTTTATCACAAAATTCAAAATAAACTAAGCACTCTTTTTGTATTGCAAAGAGCACTCATCCCAAAACAACCGGGTAGTCTGTACAATTTCCCTTAAGCAGTCAATTAAGTACTTAGCTAGCAGCTGTGAAGAAACTTCACACCCCTTCTTCTTCCAATGAAGTGAAACACACACGTTGCTCTGCTTTGGTTTCAAAGGCATGAAAAAATCAACAAACAAAGTCCAGAAAATAGCAACACGTGATTCCTGAAGAACTGCGATCAGATACTCTTTCACAACGGCCAAACCCACACGCTGCCATTTAAAGCAGCAGCCCTAATTACTGGAGGCCCACCCAACCACAGGTGGCCTCATTTTCTCTTGTAATAATCCTTTAGTTGTTGTCTCCTATGCATCACTCTACGCATGCGTGGATGTGTCATTAATTCTTGTTCAGAATCCAAAGATGTTACAGATGATTGATCTCCTCCTGGGCTGTCTGCCAAACTCCCCTCTTTCCTGTCACTCATGCTGCCTTGGTCAGAGGAGGCTTCATCAGTAGATTCCATCGGGAGCAAAACAGGCCTGAGGCATGTGGATGTCTCCCCCACATCCACCTGCACATTCCTTGGGGCAGGAGCTGGGCCAGAGCTAACCACAACACTACCCAGGCTCCAAAGGCTTTCCTGGAGCTGATGGAGGGTAAAAACGCCCCCTTGGAGGCTCTCTGGAAGCCAAAAACACCCTCCCAGAACCTCTGTGCAAGCCAAAAATCAGCTGGCTGGCACACACATGCATGTTGGAGTTGAGCTAGGGCAACAGCTCGCGTGCCAGCAGATATGTCTCCATGTGCCACCGGTGGCATGGGTGCCACAGGTTCGCCATCACTGACATAAGATATCACATAATATATTCTTGAGTTTATCACCTGTTTAATTTTCAGTATTAAAAAAAGAAAACTACTTAAGTGCTAATGAAAACAGCCATTATTTATAGCAGTGCTTCCCATTTTTTCCCCTTTATTATCCCAAATGGCTGATCAGAAATCCCTTTTAGCAGAAAAACCTTGATTTAAATATTCCTGATGTGATTGGTAATGGGCTCATGTGCCATTTTTACCCAATTTTAAATAAATCTGATCAGATCAGTATTGACAAGATTTAAGGGTTTTTTAAATTATTATTAATGTTGTAAATTAACTTATGTATATTGTTTTATTA
Organism: Erythrolamprus reginae; assembly: GCF_031021105.1. Taxonomy (NCBI): domain Eukaryota; kingdom Metazoa; phylum Chordata; class Lepidosauria; order Squamata; family Dipsadidae; genus Erythrolamprus; species Erythrolamprus reginae. Next base: position 264,165,533 of record NC_091951.1, on the reverse strand, counting down.
TTTTACTGTTGTAAGCCGCCCTGAATACTTCGGGAGTGAATAGTATACAAATTAAATTAATTAAATTAATTAAATAAATTGAGGCCAAAGTTTCCATCGCTACGCAAGACAATGAATTTTGTCCATTTTACAACCTTTCTAGTCACAGTTGTTAAGTAAAGCGCTGCAGTTGTTAAGTTAGTAACACAATTGTTAAGTGAACCTGGTTTCCCTACTGCCTTTGCTTGTCAGAAGGTCACAAAAGGTGATTGCATCATCCTAGGACACTGCAACTCTCATAAAGACATGCCAGTTGCCAAGTATCTGAATTTTGATCACTTGACCATATTATATTTCTCCAAAGGAGAAATGGAGGGGGGGGGGGGAATTGGAACAAAGTCAAAAAGCAGTTTCAGTCTTCCTGCCATAGGAAAATAGATTCCAACTAAGATGCTTGAAAAATTTAAGGAATGCAGATTTTGGATCCATTCAAGAAGACTGTGCCATCCTATTCATAAACAAAATGCCTTAAACCAGGCTGGAATTTGCATTCCCCCACCTGTTGTGGTTAGCTCTGGCCCAGCTCCTGCCCCAAGGACTGTGGATGTGGGGGAGACATCCACATGCTGCAGGCCTGTTTTTCCCCTGGTGGAATCTGCTGATGAAGGCTCCTCTGACCAAGAAGACATGAGTGACAGGGAGGAGGAGAGTGGGGCAGACAGCTCAGAAGGAGATCAATTATCTCTCTCCTCCTTGGATTCAGAACAAGAGTTAATGATACAGCCACACATGCAGAGAGCGATGCATAGGCAACAACAACTGAGAGATTATTATCAAAGAAAATGAGGCCACCTGTGGTTGGGTGGGGCTGTGGTAATTAGTGAGGCTGCTATAAATAGCAGCCTGTGGGTTTGGCCATTGTGGAGGATTATCTGATCATTGTGTTTCATGACTGCTTTACTGACTTTGACCTTTTGTGTGCTGATTTTTCCCCGCTTTGAAACTAAACCAGAGCAAAGTGTGTTTCACTTTGTGAAAGAAGAAGGACTGTGAATTGCCTCTCAGCTGCAAGCTAAGTATCACAGAACTGATAAGGGACTTGTACAAATTACCAGTTTGTTTGGAGACGAGTGCTCTTTGCTATACCAAAAAAGGGCTTAGTTTAAGTGAATTTTCATTATAAAGAACATTGTTTTGAATTTTCAAACGTGTGTGTGTCTGAAATTTGTACCTGTGAATTTTTGGGAGGAGTGTACCAGAGAGCCCGACAGAACACCACCCAAATTCTAAAGACAGGACATGATATAATATGATTAACCCACCATCATTGAAATAGTAAAAGACACAAGGCTCACTGCATTTCACAACCCCCTGGAGCATCTCAATCACAAAACCACAGAGCAGGGATAGGCAAAGGTGGCTCTTCTATGACTTGTGGACTTCAACTTCCAGAATTCCTGAGCCAATCATGCTTGCTCAGGAATTCTGGGAGTTGAAGTCCACATGTCATAGAAGAGCCAGCTTTGCCAACCCCTGCCCCAGAGCCCTATAAAGATCCATCCACTCAATCATTTTGTCAGCTATCCCAAAAACATTGCCGCTGTCATTAAAGTTTCTGGAAACCAAATAAATCTTCTTTCCTTGCAGTCAGCCTCCATTTTATTTACAGTGCCTTTCTCCCAGTTTGGAACCAGACTGGATTCCCCCCCCCCCCCCCCAGTAATCACTAAAGAAATGGCTGTAATTTGAAGACTAGCTGTATTTCAGGTCCTCTATTTTCTACTGATTATGACATTAAGTCTCTAAACCTCAAGCTTTTTTCACAGATTATATTTATTGATAATCTGAAAATGGGCAGATGACGGTTCTTGGTTTGTTGAAAAACACAGGAAATTGCATTATTTGCCCTTCCCTCTCTCTACTTATGTTTTATTTCTTTTAGGATCACTTTCCTTTTCAGTTCCTGATATTTTATATCTGGCATCTTATCTTTCAGCATTTCAATTTTTCTTTATTTTCCCCATTGTGGTTTTAAACTCCACCACTCCCTTTTCCTCTCCATCTACTTCTCTGTATTTCCTTGATTAAAATCAAAACAATGACTTTTTTTTTCATTTTCTCTTTCTTTTTGCTTGAAAAACACTGTGACTTATCAGCCTGCTTGTGGTTTTTATTTCCACTTATTTATTTCCTCCCCCCCCCCCAGCCATGAATAAGATCCTCAGAAATGAATCTTTTGGGGTTTTTTTTGCAATTCCCGAATAGTTGAATAATGAAATAGCTAATCCATTTCATCCAGTTGATTTGGTCATCTCTAGCACAATGAATGGAGAACATCTCCCTTGTCAGGACCAATTTTAGAAGTGAGTCTAAAAGGAGATGGTCAAGGCAAGTTCTGAAATCTTTTATCAGCATCATCTGTGTTCTGCCCGCGTGTTTCAACCGCCTGTAATTACAGGGTAATTAGTCCAGGAAGACACACACCACACGATAAAAGGAAAACCCAAAAGTTTTTATAAACAGGAAAATAGAAACAGCTCCCTCTTTAAATGTCAAAGGGATTTTCTGGTACACGCAAGGCACAAGTTAAATGCAGTCCAATTGCTCACCCAATAACTGGGAAATTGAGTCCAATTCTAAGTCCAGAGAGTCCACACACACAATCCTGAATAGCAAAAACCACAATCTTGACGAAACAATGAATCAGATAAACTGCCATGAGGCTAAAACACCAGGCTGCACTTTTATCTGTAGCACTAATTACAGCAGCCCCACCCAACCACAGGTGGCCTCATTTTCTCTTGTAATAATCCTTCAGTTGTTGTCTCCTATGCATCACTCTACGCATGCGTGGATGTGTCATTAATTCTTGTTCAGAATCCCGGGATGATACAGCTGACTGATCTCCTCCTGGGCTGTCTGCCAAACTCCCCTCTTCCCTGTCACTCATGCTTCCTTGGTCAGAGGAGACAGATTCTACTGGAAGCAAAACAGGCCTGCGGCATGTGGATGTCTCCCCCACATCCACCTCCACATTGCTTGGGCAGGAGCTGGGCCAGAGCTAACCACAACAATCTGGAGCTTCCCAGTCTCCTAGACACAAAGAATAAAATGATACTAACTAATAGCTCTCTATAAGTTTGGATTTGTTCACTGGGTAGGAAGCCATTACCATTGCAGTAAAAGTTTCTAAAGCATTATCAAGGAAGATTAACCATTGAGGTTGTTATAGATAGATAGATAGATAGATAGATAGATAGATAGATAGATAGATAGAGAGAGAGAGAGAGAGAGAGAGAGAGAGAGAGAGAGAGATGATGGATGGATGGATGGATGGGAGGATGGATGGATGGATACATATATACATACATACATACATACATACATACATTACATACATATCTTCATCATCATCATCATCATCATCATCATCATCATCATCATTTTAGCCATTGTGTATATCCACTGCAGGATGAAGGCCTCTTCTGCATATTTCCAACCAATAGGGTCCTGAGCTTTCTTTTGCCAAGATAGAAGAAGATAGAATTCTTTATTGGCCAAGTGTAATTGGACACACAAGGAATTTGTCTTTGGTGCATATGCTCTCAGTGTACATAAAAGAAAAGATACATTTGTCCAGAATCAATCATGAGGTACTACACTTAATTAGTGTCATAGGGGTCAAATAAGCAATGAGGAAACAATCAACATTAATAAAAAATCTTAAGGATACAAGCAACAAGTTGCAGTCATAAATAGGAGGAAATGGGTGATAGGAATGTTGTCAATCCAATTGAAACCTTCCTGAACTGTTGATATTTAAGATTAGCAAATTGATAGAGTTGGAAGAGATCTTGTAGATCTTCTACTCTACCTCCGTCCCCCCCCCCCCCCCGCCCTCACCTCTACCCTAGCACGAGATCCTGCACTTTTTCTGACAGATGGCTGTCTAATCTCTTCAGAAGTTGTAGGAACTTCATCACTGGAAGTTTTCAAGAACAGAACAGAATAGAGTAGAGTAGAGTAGAGTTCAATTCAATTCTTTATTGGCCAAGTGTGATTGGACACACAAGGAATTTGTCACTGAGAGCATATGCTCCAATAGACAAATTCCTTGTGTATCCAATCACACTCGGCCAATAAATTATTCTATTCTATTCTATTCTATTCCATTCCATTCCATTCCATTCTTGAAAGTGTCCAGTCGGTTCTATCAATTGATTGTTCTCACGGTCAGAAAATTTCTCCTTATTTTTAGGTTAACTCTCTCCTTGATCAGTTTATCTTAATGTCCTTGAGGCTTAAAGGCGAGAAGAACCTGTTCTTCCTTTAATTATTTTTATTTGCACTGCGCTCCCTGATTTTATTTTAAATAAAATCCATTTGCAGATGTCTGATGTTATGGAATTAATACTGTATTTCAAAGCCCTCCTATTCCCAATCTCCATCTGAAATGGGAAGTCAAAATTATATAAAGTTATAGTGTAACATATTTTTTTAAAAAATAATAATAACAGAAAGCTACAATACATTTGTGCGAAATGTAATATGTGTCCACATAGGAGCAAAAAAAAAAAATCCTTATAGTAAGATAAAAGTAACGAAAGAAATTTTTTAAAATGAAATGAACAATTAGGACGAAGTTTCAATTGTATGGATTGACACTAGAGGGCAGTAGTCTCACAGCTCTGTTAGAGGGGGATGCAAACCAATCCAGTTTGAACAGTTTCTCCAATAGCTTGCCGTGATCGTATAGTGGTTAGTACTCTGCGTTGTGGCCGCAGCAACCTCGGTTCGAATCCGAGTCACGGCAAAAGAGAGAAAAAGAAACCAGCAAAAGGAGAAATTTTTAAAGGGTTTTTTATGTTATTTTATTAATTAAAAAATTAAAAAATACCTTTGTTTGAAACTCAAGAGGTTACCAAGCAGTGCATTTTTTAAAAAAAGTTTATTTTATGTATTTCAAACACCATAGGCTCTTCAGAAACACTTGGGACTTAATAGGAGAGTGTAATGCACATGGTAACCTTATTTTTTTTTAAAAAAATCAGCAATTATTTTACACATGAAATAATAAATAATAGGCCTGCATTATTTGGAGAGCTGCAATTGTGGCTATTTTTCAACTAGCAAGTATACCTTTACGTAGAGAGTAAGGGGATATGAGTGGCTCATTAAACCACATTATCTGGAATAGTTTTCTGTAACTTTTCATAACTTTTTAAAATTAGGAAACCGTTAAACAAGATAAGAGAGAGTTTTGGGATTAAAAACGTGCTCCTCATGTGCCGTGACTCGGATTCGAACCGAGGTTGCTGCGGCCACAACGCAGAGTACTAACCACTATACGATCACGGCGAGCTACGTTGGAGCTGACAACCCGGCGGCTTTTTTTTTTCTCATCTAGACTAAATGATGACGTTTGTGCTTTTAGCGCCACCTACTGGCGAAAGCATATTGCAAAGATATTGCCTTTGAATATCTCCTCGGCTCCAAATGAGATGGACTTCATTTCCCTGCGGGGTTTTTTCTTTCTTTCTCTTTTAGGTGGGAGCAATAAGCAATTTAAGGAAAGGAGCAAAATTATTTAGGCTTTCCCAGGGGCAAAGATACATGCACAGCATTATGCTAAGAACAGGTTTGATCCCATGAGTAGCCTAAGAAAATATAAAACTGAAACAAAACCTTTATAAAAAAAAAGAAACATAGAAAATTGAAGAAAAAGACCCCATGGTCCATCTAGTCTTCCCTTATATACTTCATGTATTTTATCTTAGGATGGATATATGTTTATCCCAGGCATGTTTAAATTCAGTTACTGTGGATTTACCAACCCAATCTGCTGGAAGTTTGTTTCAAGCATCTACTACTCTTTCAGTAAAATAATATTTTCTCACGTTGCTTCTGATCTTTTCCCCAACTAACCTCAGATTGTGCCCCCTAGTTCTTGGGTTCACTTTCCTATTAAAAACACTTCCCTTCTGAACCTTATTTAATCCTTTAACATATTTAAATGTTTCGATCATGTCCCCCCTTTTCCTTCTGTCCTCCTTCTCTCCTTCTGTCGTCCTTTAACATTGATAATTGAAGAAAAAAATATTTAATAACTGTCTAGTAACAATAGAAAACAAATAGAAAAAAACTAAATGAGCGATTTTAAAACTATTTTAAATAATAGGTTACAAGTAAAACATATTCATAAATATTAGAAACTCTAATAGAAACAATATTTTGTTCTTCACTATTTTGATTATTTGGCATTTTGTTCTATTAATTATGTGTGCTACCAAAGATGGACATTTATATAAATGAACTGCAGACTTTTTACTAAATCTGCACTTCTATTTCTACTAGTTTTTCTCATCATTCCTATCATCCTTTTCCTCCCATTTAGGACTGTATGACTGTAACTTGTTGCTTGTATCCTAAGATTGTTATTCATATTGATTGTTTCTTCATTGCTTATTTGACCCCTGTGACAATCATTAAGTGTTGTACTACATGATTCTTGACAAATGTATCTTTTTCTTTTATGTACGCTGAGAGCATATTCACCAAGACAAATTCATTGTGTGTCCAATCACACTTGGCTAATAAAATTCTATTCTATTCTATTCTATTCTATAAAAAAAAAAAAAGGCAAAATTTTTAAAAATGGATTTGGAGGAAAACCCATGAGAAATAAGGAGAAAATTAATGAGAGTACTAATGATGCTACCTACCTTGGCTAAGGAAACATCTGCAAGTACCCCTCATTTCAACCAGGGCCTGAACTACAAATATTCTTCTTTAGTGGAAGCAAATTAAGTTATTATCATTTGGCTCCAGCCTTTTCCCTGTCCTAATGTTTCTCTCTTACTAGTATCATGTACTGTATATCAACATTGTTATATCTTTGTATACTACCAATATGTACTTGACAAAACAATCAATAAAAATAAATAAACTCTAACTCTAAAGAGCAGCTTGGCAGTGAGATGGATGGCATGTAAAATAAATAAATAAATAAATAAATAAATATAATCACATGGTTATTGGACATTACTACTGAAGAGTAACATTAATACTCATGGAGTATTAACGATCAACTTTGGGGTCGGACGACCATTTCACAGGGGTCGCCTAAGACCAGGGGGAAAGACAAATTTCCCATGGTGTTAGGAACTAAAGCTGGTGCCTTGGAATTTATTTTTACAATCCAACCAATCAGGTGTGTCCCTCTGGCATTCCTACCAATCAGCTTAAAGCTCTGTTGGGAAAATTGGCACTAGACTTATGGTTGGGGGTCACCACAACATGAGGAACTGTACCAAGGGGTCGCGGCATTAGAAAGGTTGAGAACCACTGTTATAGTGATCAGCGAGATCTGGTCAACATAACACAGGAGCCTTTGGTTTCCTTTGAAAGAGAAATTTCTTTCGATTCTTGGCGTCTAGTAATAATGATAGGCATAATTAGATTATATATCATTATAATTTTACAGACAAAATGTAGAGCTGCTCTCTTATTGCTTTTACTTGGCATCCAAAATCCCCTTGCACCTTAAAGTGACTCTGCCTTCAGCCAACTTAGTGCTGTCTTTGCAACTTTCCTTCAAGTCTTGAAATAAAAAAAGTCCTGTTTTCCGTGTCAAAACCCACATCGTCATGGCAGCATCATGTGATATATTGTGACTTTTTTCCCCTTTGCCAAGCTGGGCGTGGACAGCGCATGATGCATTCAGCCTGCGAGCTGTGAGTTTGACAGCCCTGCGTAGCTGAAGGAGTTTCAGAAAACACCCTTCTACCCAGTTGTGAGAAAACAACTTTAAACATTTGCAAAATGTGGAACCACTTGGGGATGATTGAGGCCCACTCTTATGTTTGAATGATCTGAGGAACCACAACGAATTGAACATTTTAATTATTTATTTTCTAAACCTAGAGCTTTGCTAAACCATCTCCTATGGGTTTCGTCCTCAGAATGTCAGAAAAATTCATCCTCAAATTTTAGATTGGGGTCAATTGGGGGAGGGGGAAGGTCACAAAGAAGAGTTTTGGAGGTGCAGATTATCGTAACAGCCTGTCACCAATGCATAGGGCTACCTCTGAAAAGTGTTCGGAAACTTCAGATCGTGCAGAATGCAGCCGCGAGAGCCATCGTGGGGCTTCCAAGATTCGCCCACGTTTCTTCAACACTCTGTGGCTTGCATTGGCTGCCGATCAGTTTCCGGTCACAATCCAAAGTGTTGGTCATGACCTTTAAAGCCCTACATGGCATTGGACCAGATTACCTCCAGAACCGCCTGCTACCGCACGAATCCCAGTGACCGATAAGGTCCCACAGAGTTGGCCTACTCCAGGTCCCGTCGACTAAACAATGTCGTTTGGCAGGCCCCAGGGGAAGAGCCTTCCCTGTGGCGGCCCCGGCCGTCTGGAACCAACTCCCCCCTGGAGATTAGAACTGCCCCCACCCTCCCTGTTTTTCGTAAACTACTCAAGACTCATTTATACCACCAGACATGGGGGAGTTGAGATAGCTCTTCCCCCTAGGCCATTACAAGTTATGCATGCTATGTTTGTGTGTATGTTTGGTTTTATAATAGGGGTTTTTAGTTGTTTTTTATTATTGGATTGTACATGTTGTGTTTATTATTGTTGTTAGCCACCCCGAGTCTGCGGAGAGGGGCGGCATACAAATCCAATAAATTATTATTATTAATTATTAATTATTAATTATTAATTATTAATTATTAATTATTAATTATTAATTATTAATTATTAATTATTAATTATTAATTATTAATTATTAATTATTAATTATTAATTATTAATTATTAATTATTAATTATTAATTATTAATTATTAATTATTAATTATTAATTATTAATTATTAATTATTAATTATTAATTATTAATTATTAATTATTAATTATTAATTATTAATTATTAATTATTAATTATTAATTATTAATTATTAATTATTAATTATTATTGTTGTTGTCATGTCATCTGATCAAACAAACTGCTTGTTAAAACGTCTTTTAACAATAGCAACAAAAAGATGATCAACCAACACAATTGAAGGACACTGCTCTTTTACTGCTAATGTATATACAGTATACATATATCAAATGATGCTTCATTTAAAACTAGAAATGGTTTTAACCCAGAGAAACACTTCCCAGATAGAGACTAGATAATAACAGTGCGCTCTTTAATTATGCTACATGAGTCTCACACATTTCACAATTATAGCAATCACTGTTTCCCTTTTAGAAGTTTTGATAGGAATGTGTCAGTTTTGCTAATGAGAATGCTACATATGTTTCAGTGAAGAAAATGGGCCATTGTAAAATAAAGACGTATCAAGAATAGATGTCAAATTGAACCAGGAAACATGCTAAATGTTTCACAAAGATTCCCACAGAGATGATTTGGGGTATAACAAAATTGATTTGCAATAATAGCCAACTGTAATGAAGTGAAACCATACCATTTTATTAAAACAAATAATACCCTTCAATTTAATTTAGTGCAACATCAATCATGCAAGTTTCAAACAGGCCTGCAACAATTATGGGCTATTTTGAAAACTGTTATATCTTGATATCACAGCCAGCAGTAGAAATCTGACAGTTGGCCTTTACAATGTGTTTGCCCCAGACAATTATAGTCCAGAGTAAAGTATATTGTAGAGGTAGAGGGTGTCATGCCATAGAGACAATATTTGAAAGTGTCTTTCAAAAGGATTTAGACTACAGCACACTTTTTCCAATGCAATCAAACTTTTTGGGAAACCTGGGTTTAAAATTAATATATAGGGTGGTTGCATGAAATGAAAGTGGTTGCATACTCAATTATGATTGCTAAAAAGACATAAAGATTAATTGAGTCAGGTCAACATTCTCATGAGTACAAGTTAGATGAAATTGATTCCTGATGACCTTCTATGTTGGAGTCTTCTGTATATGATAAAGGACATTTGAGCCATTAGTTCAAGGTTTCCCAACTTTGGCAACTTTCGAGATATCTGGACTTGAACTCTCAGAATTCTACTGCCAGTACAGCCATTGTTAAGAATTTTGGGACCGAGATGAAGCCATAGAGAAGTGGTTCTCAACCTTTCTAATGCGCAACCCCTTAATACAGTTCCCTATGTTGTGGTGACCCCAACCATAAGTCTAGCACCAATTCTCCCAACAGAGCTTTAAGCTGATGGCAGCAGGGTCAGAGGCAGGGTGGGTTACTGCCCGGACTGGGGGGGAATGCAGTGGGGTAGCGAAAATGGAGCTCTACCTAGAGCACCCAATTTGCACTGAAAGATGTTGAAATAAAATGCAGGGCGTCCTGCATAAGCCACGCCTACAGTGTGGTAGTAAAAATTTTGGTAGCCCTTCACTGGTCAGAGGACACCCCCACTGTAAATGCCTGATTGGTTGGATTGTAAAAATATGTTCCAAGGCACCAGAATAGAAGCTTTAGTTCCTAACACCATGGGAAATTTGTGTTTTACCAGGGTCTTAGGCGACCCCTGTGAAACAGTCGTTCAAATCCCCAAGGGGTCCTGACCCCCAGGTTGAGAACCACTGCCAAAGAGCCACAGAGGACCTTAAACAGGATTGAATTTGAACAAATATGAGCTCCTTGGATGAGCAAATATGAATATATTGTAGAACCCATGTTAAGCCGCAGAGATGATTCAGTAAGTTATTTGGAAGAGCTTGTGATCCATTTCTCTAGTGGAGATATAAATTCTTTAAAACATGGAATACTTTTTTACAGTATAGGCTGGTATGAGAACGTGAGGCCATATTTATATAATAAGTGGTTAGCAACTTTTGCATTGTGCTACATACATTCAGCAAACAAATGAATTAAACCTATATCTGCAGCTAGGTTCTGCCACAAACTTCTGTCACAAATGGCTCTGTATCGAAAAAGATGTACAGTACAGTGATACCTCATCTTAAGAACTTAATTGGTTCCAGGACATGGTTTGTAAGGTGAAAAGTTTGTAAGATGAAAAAATGTTTCCCATAGGAATCAATGGAAAAGCGATTAATGTGTGCAAGCCCAAAACTCACCCCTTTTGCCAGCTGAAGCGCCCATTTTTGCATTGCTGGGATTCCCCTGAGGCTCCCCTCCATGGGAAACCCCACCTCTGGACTTCCATGTTTTTGTGATGCTGCAGGGGAATCCCAGCAGCGCAAAAACAGGTGCTTCGCTGGCAACGGAATTCCAGAGGTGGGGTTTCCCAGCGAGGAGAGCCTCAGCGAAATTGCAGCATCGCAAAAACATGGAAGTCCTCGAAACCCCACCTCTGGACTTCCATGTTTTTGTGATGCTGCGATTTCGCTGAGGCTCCCCTCACTGGGAAACCCCACCTCCGGACTTCTGTTGCCAGCAAAGCACCTGGTTTTGCGCTGCTGGGATTCCCCTGCAGCATCGCAAAAACACAGAAGTCTGGAGGTGGTGTTTCCCATGGAGGGGAGCCTCAGGGGAATCCCAGCATTGTAAAAATAGGTGCTTTGCTGGCAACAGAAGTCCGGAGGCGAGGTATTCCAGTGGTGGCGGCTTGGGTTTGTAAGGTGAAAATAGTTGGAAAAAGAGGCAAAAAAATCTTAAACCCTGGGTTTGTATCTCGAAAAGTTTGTATGACGAGGGGTTTGTAAGACGAGGTATCACTGTATTTAAATTTAAGAAATCTTCCATTCTGCTTATAACTTTCAAAATATTACATCTATTGCTATCCAAAGTACTAAAATGGGTCATGGATGGGGAGAGTTTAAGAGTACATATTTTAAAAAAACATCATTAAGAATAAATCCTGTTTAACAACATCACCACCAACAACAACATTTAAATTAAGATACAGAATGACAACCTAGGAAGACTGGACTTGGGTACACCACATAAGTGTTGGACCATTGCTATCACTAAGCACACTAAGTACACAGGAAGCAGAGTCATGGCTTTATAACTAGTCAGACCTAGTGTGCCTTGACAGCGCTTTTCAAAAGCCCATTAATAATATATATGCTACATCAAGTTGTATTTACAGAGAGAGTCTCTTAAACACATCTGATCTATTATGTAGCCTTCAACTATTACGTGTAGTAGCCTTGATCAACTCTTACTCTTAGGAATACATTTTCAAACATCCTCAGCAAAACAATCAAAATATTTGATGGACGTGAAAGCATGAAAATCCTGCTCTCTCAACATAATATTTATCTTGGAATATTAGAATTTTATTGAATTATAAAAAAACAACATAGAACAGTATGCTTTTTTCCATTACCACATTATCAACATTTATTTTGTATGATATCTATTGTATTAATGATATAAGGTAGTAGAACCACCTTTAAGTAAAATAACTCTTACATATACTTAAAGCTAGAATACATTTAGTTTCTGGTTGCCAAGGTTGAGAAATACTGATCTAATGTATTTTCTGAGTACACGAACATACATTAAATTGAATGCACATGTATTGGTAGTTTTGGACCAAACCTAAAGCATGATTATAATATACTGGTTAGACCATTGATGGCAAACGTATGGCACAGGTGCCACAGGTGGCACACAGAGCCATTTCTGCTGGCACACAAGCCATTGCTCTAGCTCAACTCCAACGTGCATATGCATGCCAGCCAGTTGATTTTCATCTCTCACAGAGGCTATGGGAGGGCATTTTTGGCTTACAGAGAGCCTCCAGGCGAATGGGGGAAGGCATGTTTGCCCTCTCCAGGCTTCAGGGAAGCTTCCAGAGCCTGGGCAGAGTGAAAATGGGCCTATCAGGCCCACCAGAAGTTGGGAAACAGGTCACTTCTGACTGCCTTCTGCTGCACAAATCCCAGCAACCGGTGAGGTCCCACAGAGTTGATCTCCTTAGGGTCCCATCGACCAAACAATGCTGGCTGGCGGGACCTAGGGGAAGAGCCTTCTCTGTGGGGGGCCCAGCCCTCTGGAATCAGCTCCCCCTGGAGATTCGCACTGTCCCCACCCTCCTCACCTTCCAAAAGAATTTAAAAATTCATCTTTCCCACCAGGCCTGGGGTTTTTTAGATCTTACCCCCTTGACCAATGAACGTTTAGTATGATTGTTGAATGAATGGTAATGATAGTTTTTAATTAGAATTTTAAAGATCATTGTACTACTAATTGTATTGTTATTACTGTTTTTCTGTTTTTTGTACATGCTGTGAGCCACCCCGAGTCCTCAGAGAAGGGCAGCATACAAATCCAATTAAATCTAAATCTACCCAGGAAAAACATACCCAGAACCCAGAAGGGACAAAAAGGAAAACATTCAAGGTAAACCAGTTCTGCATAGCTGACTGTATCTGTAGGAGCCCATCACTTATAGTGGTCTTCCTAAACAGTTTTTTTTTCTAATGTGAAGAATCCCAAATTTCATCTTGTCGCACAAGAAAAGTGTAGGCTCCTGATCATGTTGGTTGTTCTTTTTCTGCTCTTTTTTACACTTTTATTATACAACAACTAAAGCCTCACACAGAATTCCTGATGTGGACCAACAATAAAGTTTTATAAGGATGTTACTCTGTTAGTGTTGTCGTTTTCACTCTCTTTGCTAATGATCCCTAGTATGGAATTTCCTTCTTCACAGCTAACACACAGTGAGTTGACATCTCAATTGAGCGATCCATTATGATGTCAAGTTCTTTTTCTTGCTTAGTTACAGGCAGCTTAGATGCCCATTGGAGTAGACATGAAGGCTTTTGCCCCAATGCACTCATGTTACATTCATTTAAATTTGGTTGATCATACATCCAATTTAGGGAGGTCCTTCTAGAACATTTCACAGTGACATTTGGTTTTGACAACCCTGCATAATTTAGCATCATCCACAGACTTGGCCAGGTTTTCTGCCTATCTATTTTAAGATGATTCAAAGGTAAACTCTTTAATAAGTTTAAACATAAAAATTCATGGAAGCTATTAATTTTTCTAAAAGTATTTATATGCTGAAGTGTTACAAATAGAAGGAGATTGAAAGAATCAAACAAATCCCAGAATTATGCCTTTGAATGGCCATGCAGTTTGTAAATTAGAATATGTGACAAGACACAGATTACAGGCTAAGTATGTTAGCACCCGATAGATTTTGAAGTACAGTGGTACCTCTACTTAAGAACATAATTCGTTCTTTGACCAGGTTCTTAAGTAGAAAAGTTTGTAAGTAGAAGCAATTTTTCCCATAGGAGTCAATGTAAAAGCAAATAATACGTTCAAACCCATTAGTAAAGAAATAAAACCTTGGAATTTGGGTGGGAGGAGAAGAAGGAAGAAAAGGAGGACAGTCTCTGCCAAAGGAAGAAGGTAGGATGAGATGAATCAAAAAAATCCAAAACGTTAAGGCTTAAGTAAAAAAAGAGGGACTCTGAGGCGGTGAGGAGGAGCACGCGCCTCCCATACACCCAACGTGAGGCTGCCTCCCATACGCTGCTCCAGAGAGAGAAACCCAGGGGGAATGGCAGGAAACTGGCTGGGCCTCGTGCTGTTCTTAAAATTCCTGGGAAATTTTTCCGGGCTCAGGTTCTGTCCTGCCGGCGTGTCCCAACCACCTGTAATTACAGGGTAATTAGTCCAGAAAGACACACACCACACGATAGAAGGAAAACCAAAAGTCTTTATCAACAGAAAAGCAGAAAAAACTCCCTTTTTAAATGTCAAAGGGATTTTCTGGTACACACAAGGCACAGGTTAAATGCAATCCAATTTCTCACCCAGTAACTGGGGAAATTGAGTCCAATTCCACAGTCCAGAAAGTCCACACACAGTCTTGAATAGGGAAACAGCAAAAACCACAATCTTGACGAAACTATGAATCAGATAAACTTCCACCAGGCTAAACCAGCACGCTGTTCTTTTTATCTGTAGCACTAATTAAGTAGAAAATGGTTCTTGAGAAAAGGCAAAATAATCTTGAACACCCGATTCTTATCTAGAAAAGTTCTTAAGTAGAGGTGTTCTTAGGTAGAGATACCACTGTATCAGATACTTCAAGGAAAGACCTCAAATCTAACCCTCCCATCTTGCCTCGGTTCTGAAAATGCAAAGGCCAACTTTTCAATTTGCTTCTACTGAGATCAAAGCAGACTTTTTGCTTAGCAGGAAATTAAAATAAAGAAAAAAATCTATTGTAATGTTGCTCACCAAACTGGGAATAGGTTTTAGATTGAACAACACGTTTAAAAGCCCAATATCTTCAAAGATATAATGTTACCTAATTGTTAGAAGAAATTATGACTGACTAAATCCCACTTATGGTTGCAGATACTTGTCTTCCTGGGGAAGTAATGCCTATGTTAGGTGACTAAGAGGTGCAGAACCTGCGCTGAAAAACATTTTAATATATCTCCCATTCTATTCTGTAATATATAGTTTGAGCCTTGGTTCTTATCATCAGAATGATTTGTGATGATTCAAATTATTGCGAATGTGATCAGACCTGAAAAGGTACCTTAGATTTTAGTGTCCAAAATGTGAAACAATAATTAGGTTTCTAACCCCGTATATAAGTATCTGTCTGCAATTGCGCTATAATTGCACTGTTCGTTTAATACTGCCATCATGTAAATGCTTACTTACTAATAGGTTTTCAGCTTAAGATCTAATCACCTACTCTTGAACTAAGATGCTTGAATGAAGCTGACTCATTTGGAACTAAGCACTTTAATGTCAACAGAAACATATGGTCCCAAGACTTAATTATAAAAGATCTGTTCTGAACCACCTACTGTGGAAACACTATTATTAGTTTACTCATGTATTTGTAAAGCATACAATTGAGAATAAGATCTTTTTTTAGTTTATTTGGACAACCGTAACTATTTCTTTGTCATAGATTTCATTTTCCATTTCGGTGTATGTTTTTATATGTAAATAAACATTATTTTATCACTTTTATGAGTTGTTGTAGTAATGAGAATGTGGCAGATGAAACGAAGCAACTATAAGAGTAGGATGAGACTAGTAGTATAATGAAGCATGGAGATTGCACATGGAAAATAGGCTGTTTGAAAAAAGGCTCCGTTTTTTTAACATCTGCATTAAATGTATCATATTGCAGGTTTTAACCTGTTCATTAATTTGCATAAATATAGGTGATGCAACAAAAATCAAAACTATATCTGTTCTTAAAAATTGTACTTTTGAATATTTTAGTGCCAAGGATATGGGAGAAATCAAGGATATGTGTTTTGTGTGAAAGGAAGACTTTTGAAAACTTTTATGAAAATAAGCAGATCATTAAGAGGTTTTTTTCCCTTTTTAAAACTGAAGATGTGAGAAGAAGAAAAATTTCCAGTCTATGCCTGATCAATCATACAAGAAACAACCTTAATAAAAAGTTTTTGAAGCAACAATTCTGTGAATACCTTTTGGAGGGATGCACCAAGGGGTATACAAGATTCATTTTTAAACTAAATTAATATAAGACAGTGCTAACCCATAATAATTGTAAGACTCATTTATTAATTAGAAATTTGATCAATCAAGTTCTCCTACAATTCTATTACAAATGACATAGTATGAAAGCATGGGATTTCTTGCCCCATTGTTTGAAAAATTAATTACCTAATAGTATTATAGTAATAATTTTCTACTTTATGGAGATTTCAGAGTTACTTAAGAAAGTGTAAATATTAAGGAAACTTAGGAATAGCAAAATAATTCTTCAGTATATCCAAACTGTAATTTATTACTTGTGACTTGGTTGCATGTATTAAATGTTAAATAATTTCTTCTGAAAAACTAAAAATAATTTCTCCCTTCCTTTGCAGCCTTTTATGATGTCTCCCTAATGTTCTCTCTACTATGGGGATTGGAATTTTAAATGGTAAAACTTGGAATGTGTGTGAATAAAAGGGGAAGAAAAAATAGAATGTATATTTCTGAAATTAGGAGAAAGGGGAATTGATCTGCATGGAAGTGAATTGATCATGTGTAGTGGAGTTGATAAATACTTGTAAGAATGTAAAGGAATGTGTTTGGAGAGAGAGAGGTAGAGAGAGGGGGATAGACCTTTAAATCTTATGAAGGGGTTGAAAAATTGAAAAATTTGGAGTCTCCTGATAGATGACACCAATTTATTTAGATATGTATGGAGAACTATGCTAAGTTTGATCAATCAATCAATCAATTAATCAATCAATCAATCAACCAGAATAGAGCTGGAAGGGACCTTTGTCATGAGATATTGAAGAAGTATGTTTAATAAACTAAAAGGTTCACAAATGAATGGATGTTGAATGAATATGGATGGAGTACAAAAGTGAAACACTAGTATTTAAAAAGCATGTAGAATTGGGTTGGTCTTGCAGAGAAAGTCAATGAAGCAGTGTTTCTCAACTTCAGGAACTTTCAGACTTGTGGACTTCAAGTCCCAGAATTCCACAGCCAGTGATGCTGGAAGGAAGGATGTATTATAGGATTGGCAAACTGGCAGCTCATGGGCCGGGTGCATTATGCACAGGCCACCCCCACCTCTGCTCCGCGAAGGGTAAAAACGTCACAATACATTACATGATGGCAACATTGATCCAGAACTCTGTTATCGGCTGCAGATGCCTTCTGGAAGGCATCTGAAGGCAAAATGGAGGACAGGTGATATGTGCGAGTGATGGCAAGCAGTTGCCAAAGACAGCAGTGGGTTCCAGCTGGGTAGGGTTGTCAGTGCCACTGTGGCAAGGTGAGTCAAAAATTAGAACCCTCCAAAAAAGAAGGCCTTGCCATTTTTTGAGGGTCAAAAGAAAATAAGACCCACGCTTCTTTTTGGAGAAACATGGTAATATTATTTAAATGAGTATAGCACAATCAATCATTGATAAAGTTTGTGATTGGATCATCTTCAGCTTGCTCTAGTCACTGAAAACTCTACATCTATTTCCATTTTTAAAAATTATTTTGCCTGCATTTCAACTAAACTGTTTTTCAATAACAGGTGGAATTCAAATGATGGACTGTTTTTTAAAATATATATAGCTATTAAATGAAAATGGTGTAAAAGAGCATACTATGTGTTGTGGTTAGCTCTGGCCCAGCTTCTGCCCCAAGGACTGTGGATGTGGGAGAGACATCCACATGCTGCAGGCCTGTTTTGCCCCCGGTGGAATCTGCTGATGAAGGCTCCTCTGACCAAGAAGACATGAGTGACAGGGAGGAGGAGAGTAGGGCAGACAGCTCAGAAGGAGATCAATTATCTAGCTCCTCCTTGGATTCAGAACAAGAGTTAATGATACAGCCATGCATGTGGAGAGCGATGCATAGGCAACAACAACTGAGAGATTATTATCAATGAAAATGAGGCTACCTGTGGTTGGGTGGGGCTGTGGTAATTAGTGAGGCTGCTATAAATAGCAGCCTGTGGGTTTGGCCATTGTGGAGGATTATCTGATTGGTGTGTGACTGCTTTCCTGACTTTGACTTTTTGTGTGCTGATTTTTCCCTGCTTTGAACCTAAACCAGAGCAAAGTGTGTTTTTTTGTGAAAGAAGGACTTTGAATTGCCTCACAGCTGCAAGCTAAGTATCACAAGACTGATAAGGGACTTG
This sequence comes from Erythrolamprus reginae, assembly GCF_031021105.1. NCBI lineage: Eukaryota > Metazoa > Chordata > Lepidosauria > Squamata > Dipsadidae > Erythrolamprus > Erythrolamprus reginae. Next base: position 264,146,993 of record NC_091951.1, on the reverse strand, counting down.
TATAAATTACCAGTTTGTTTGGAGACTAGTGCTCTTTGCTATACCAAAAGAGGGCTTAGTTTAAGTTAATTTTCATTATAAAGAACATTGTTTTGAATTTTCAAACGTGTGTGTTTCTGAAATTTGTACCTGTGAATTTTTGGGAGGATTCTACCAGAGAGCCCGACAGAACACTATGTTTCAACTTCTACATTTAGACTGCATCTTTTAAAAATTAATAGGATGTGATATTTCAGAAGCATAAGAGAACGATCAAAAGAACATTTCATTTTTATGTTCTTTGAGAAATCTGCATTTTGCCATGATAGAAATAGGAAATGAAGCCCATAATATGACTGCTCTTTTTTATACTCTGTAAAAGAATAGTTTTAGTAGAATGCAATATAGCATGTCTTTGCTGTCGGGTTTTAATAAATCCACTGTGTATACTGGTTGGAATCCTTTGCAATACTAAAAGTGACCACCTGAGGACGCATCATCTGCTTTCGACCTTTGCTTCTCATACCGAAAGATAATTTGATGAAATGACACCAGATGAAGGTGCTTCTCACTTCTTTCCTTGATATGAGTTTCCTGGAATGTGCAAGTTCAATGTATATTTTCAATTCTGTGCAAAGAAAGGAAGCTTTGAGGACTAATTAGCAGAGTTAGAACAAGCTGTGGAATGTGAGAATTAATAAACACTAGTTTCCACAGAAAAATCATAACTGTCCAAAGAAATAGGGAGAGAAACTTTATTTCAGCCAAAGACCCAGCAGTTCCATTCACCCATCTTTCTCTTTTTTCCCAAGGTCACCATTTATTTTTTTAAAATAAAATAGGACTAGGACTACCAGCCTTGATAGCTTCCTGCCCCGTACAAATTTTGTCCCAGGCTATGTCAATTCTTGGCCACCACTTCACAACTTTGCAAATCTCCCATTTCAAAAGAGGAGATAAAATTCCATGTTCTCAACATTCCACTTTTGCCTACCAGACCCCAGATCTCTGAACCTAAATTCCTCAGTGTGGGCTAGGAAACAGTGTAAAGGTAAGAGTATAAAGAGATCTTTGTTGTATCGAGTCAAAGGTCACTCTAATTCAGTGGCCTGTTGGGGGGGAAAAGGCAGATTATTTTCTTTCTGGCAAGTAGTCTGAGAAGACCATAGTATTCTACTTTTATTGTTGTTCTTCTTCATCGTTCGCTATTTATTAGGAGCACGTGGGTGATACGTAACAAACAGAAGGCTCCTTTCCTGATTCTGAAAGGCCTCATTAAAGTTCTTCTTTTATTCAGCATTGTATGCAAACCATGTTCAACCTTCAATTTGGTATCCTTCCATAATTTGGCAACCAAACTATGTCTGGTTCAGGGGTGGGTGCTGGATCCTTTTGTTGCCAGTTTGCTCAGGGTTACATCATGCGCGCACTTGCGCAGCAATCAAAAATTAGCTTCTGTGCATATGCAGAAGCAAAAATTAGTTCTGAGCATGTGCAGAAGCAAAATCCAAAATGGCGGTGGCACAGAGACATCAACAACTCCTTGACATCATCACCAAATTACTAACAGTTCTAAAGAACCAGTTAGAACCAGTAGGAACCTACCTCTGGTCTGGTTCTCCCACTTTCTCAGTCATTTCCAAAGATGGGCTCCTCCCAGTTCAGATCGGTTTACCCGAACGAGTAGCGACTCTCTGGTGATATCACAATGATGTCAGAGATCCAATTCCGTCTGTGCTGGTCCATGGCACTGCCATTTCATTTCATTTTATTTTATATTATTATTATTATTATTATTATTATTATTATTATTATTATTATTATTATTATTATTATTATTATTATGTTTTTGAAGTGGAATCCAGGTTTCTGACACTGTGCATGCATTGCCATCTTGTTTTCAGCTTTTTAATTTATTTTTATTTTTTTGCACTGCGCAGCCAAGCAGCGTGGGAAGAAGTGAATCAGCAAAAAGGTAAGTTAAAAACCCTCAAAACCCTATGACCACCACCCTGAAATGAGCCCATCCTTGATAGAAATCACGCATGTGAGAACTCTGCCAGAAAACTCATCTGGGAGGCAATCCGAGATGTCTCTATTCCTTGTCCTTATTTCACACACACACACCCGACATCCAATTGCTTTTTCCCACTTGGACCCTGCCACACACCCTTTCTACTGTGGATGTGTTCAATTCAGGGTGGCACAAGGAGGTGTAGAGCATGCGTGGCAAGAAAGAGGTGCAATTTAAAGAGACCGCTGAGCCGGGGTGGAGAAGGGAAGTGCCAAACAAGAGGCAGTGGCAACAGAGGCCGCAGCAGCCCCAGCACAAACCCTTCCTCACTGGGCATAGCTGCCAGGGTTGCAGGAGAAAGAGAGGATCCTGTCTCCCCATTGGGAAGTGGGCTAAATTTAACTTAGAGGCTGTTTTGTGTGGCTTTTTAATAATAATAATAATAATAATAATAATAATAATAATAATAATAATAATAATAATAATAATTAGTATTATTATTATTATTATTATTATTATTTATTGGATTTGTATGCCGCCCCTCTCCGTAGACTCGGGGCGGCTAACAACAATGATAAAAACAGCATGTAACAATCCAATAATAAAACAACTAAAAACCCTTATTATAAAACCAAACATACACACAAACATACCATGCATAACTTATAATGGCCTAGGGGGAAGGAATATCTCAACTCCCCCATGCCTGGCGGTATAAGTGAGTCTTGAGAAGTTTACAAAAGACAGAGAGGGTGGGGGCAGTTCTAATCTCCAGGGGGGAGTTGGTTCCAGAGGGCCGGGGCTGCCACAGAGAAGGCTCTTCCCCTGGGGCCCACCAAACAACATTGTTTAGTCGACGGGACCCGGAGAAGGCCAACTCTATGGGACATTATCGGTCGCTGGGATTCGTGCAGTAGCAGGCGGTTCCAGAGGTAATCTGGTCCAATTATTATTATTATTATTATTATTATTATTATTATTATTATTATTATTATTATTATTATTATTATTATTATTATTATTTAGATTTGTATGCCGCCCCTCTCCATAGACTCCCACAGTAATGGCCATTCTCCACATTTAATTTTAGAAAAGGGAAGATTATTGGGGTAGAATCACAGCGTAGCGCTAAACAGCTTAAGTTGGTTGAATTTAGACCACAAAACATGTTTCTCAAAGTTCTCTAGTTTGGACACTAGGTGTCAAAAATGTTCTGTATTGAAAGGCAGTATGTTTATATCTGCCAAATTAGCAGTGACAGTCCAATAAGACAAAACGTACAGGGTACAACCCTGTTCATGTTTTCTCAAAAACAAGATCCATTGACTGCAGTGGAATTTACACCAGTTAAATATGCAGAAGAGCAGTCCTGATACACTTTTAACCTCAGGATCCCTTTAGATTCAGAATAGAACAGAACAGAATATGATTTTATTGGCTGTGTGATTGGACACCCAAGGAATTTGTCTTATTATATATGCTCCCAGTGTACATAAAAGAAAAGATACATTTGTCAAAAATCATAAGGTACAACATTTAATGATAGTCCGGGTAAAGAAATGTAATATCTCATGAAAAAGTTCCAGGCTGAAAAACTAACGTTAATACAATTTACTGTAGAATTGTTAAAGAAGTTGTTATGTATATTTGTAAATGTGTTGTTTTGTACTGTCTACATGTTTATCTTAATGTTTTTAATGTTTTTAATGTTTATACTTATTAAAAAAAATTCTGGGCACTGGGGCTCCACAGACCACACAATCTGAGAATGAATGTGTTTAAAAGGATGTAGATTAAAAGAATTTTCAAAGCATTTCATTGAAATGGATTAACATTTAAATATGTTGGCCAAATAAGAAGTAGGAATACTGTTTTAAAAAGTCAAGAATGTGAGTAAAACCGTTGCATGACAGCATTACATAAACTACACATCTTTGTTTCAAAATATAGTACAATACATTATTGTGGGTTTTAGACTAATTGTATATATTTGCAAAGGAGAAATTAAATAGTCTGAGTAATATATTTCTTTGGATGAAATAGTATCTAAGTATTAATGTGCAGTTAAACTTTTCTGAAGGCCAGTTTTCTTAACTGTGTTTTATTTGAGTAAATTATCACATAGAAAAATTACCATTTACTATACTGAAAGTCTAAAAATCATTAAGAAAACAAAAAAAGCTCTTTTCCAAATCAGAATAACATCTAGTTGCTAGAACTTCAAATGCGTACTTTTCTCACTCCAAATAAATCTTGAAAGTTATGTTCAGAGCAACTTCTAATTAAATTGGCTGGTTAACAAACATTACAACTTTTTACAATCTATACTTACTCCCACTTTTACTTTTTCACAAACCTCAAACTGTGCTTTATATTTATTAGATTTCTATTCCCCAGCTAGTGATCAATAATAAAAAAGAATTAACTATTTTAAAAAATATATCAAAAAGCAAAAAAGGAATATGGATAAAAAGGTGGACTAATGAAAGGAATTCATGTCAGCTCTTGTCCGATGAGAATTAATAAGAGCAAAAATTATGTTACAAGTGATAAACATTTGCAATAATAACAAGCTTCTGATAATTCAGCCTAGTATGCCCTTTAATACAAAGCATATGCCAGAAACTGGACATTCAAAAAAGACGCATCCACAGGATGTAGGCAGCACACAAACCCATGTCTGATTTTTGTTGCTAAGCGAGACATCGGTTAAGTGAATTTTGCCCTAATTTGCCCCATTTTACAACCTTTATTGCCACGGTTGTTAAGTGAATCATGGCAATTGTTAAGTTAGTTACATACTGTATTTTTGGAGTATAAGATACACCTGAGTATAAGATGCATCTTATTTATGGGGGAGGAAAATAGGGGATGTCTTAATTTTGGAGGAAACAAGGTAGTTATCTCAGAAGCAATAATCAAGAGACAAAGCTGCAGTGATAGAAAGCCAGCTACATCCGAGCGACACCCCCCCCCCCCCCGTTTTCGCCTCTGATCAAATGGAAATGAACAGTGATGGGCTCCTATGGGTACGGTCAGTGTTCTGCCGGCGTGTCTCAACCGCCCGTAATTACAGGGTAATTAGTCCAGGAAGACACACACCACACGATAAAAGAAAAACCGAAAAGTTTTTATAAACAGAAAAACAGAAACAGCTCCCTTTTTAAATGTCAAAGGGATTTTCTGTTACACACAAGGCACAAGTTAAATGCAGTCCAATTGCTCACCCAATAACTGGGAAATTGAGTCCAATTCTAAAGTCCAGAGAGTCCATACACACAATCCTGAAGAGCAAAAACCACGATCTTGACGAAACAATGAATCAGATAAACTGCCATGAGGCTAAAACACCAGGCTGCACTTTTATCTGTAGCACTAATTACAGCAGCCCCCTCCCAACCACAGGTGGCCTCATTTTCTCTTGTAATAATCCTTCAGTTGTTGTCTCCTATGCATCACTCTACGCATTCGTGGATGTGTCATTAATTCTTGTTCAGAATCCAGGGATGATACAGATGACTGATCTCCTATTGGGCTGTCTGCCAAACTCCCCTCTTCCTTGTCACTCACGCTTCCTTGGTCAGAGGAGACTTCGTCGGCAGATTCTACTGGGAGCAAAACAGGCCTGCGGCATGTGGATGTCTCCCCCACATCCACCTCCACATTCCTTGGGGCAGGAGCTGGGCCAGAGCTAACCACAACAGTCAGGTACACAGAACTGGTACAAAAATTTTGATTTTTTTTTCTTTTTTTCCCCTTCTGGCTCTGTGTATGTTTTCCCTATCGCAGTAAATGAGGTTGAATGTGTATAATTTTAGAAGAACTGTGCGTGTGTGCGTGCGTACATACAAATACAGTTTATACTGTATTAGATATACTGTAGTAGATAATGTATATTTTTGTGTGCCTGTGTGTAATATGTATGTACACATATGGCATATATACATAGAATTGAATAGTATATTTTGGATGTTCAGTAATAGTAAATAGACACGGAAATTGTATCTCTTTGATGGGAGGGGAGGCCAGGCACCCTAACCCTAACCCAAACTTTTGATGTGAGTTGTCAAGTTGGCTATCTTTAAGCCAGTCACTTGACCTTTAAGCCACCCCCAGTCACATGATCATCAAGCCACACCCACCTGGTCATGTGGCTGGCAAGCCACTCCCACAAAATAAGCCATGCCCAAATGTGGTAGTAAAAACTTTTACAGCCCTTCACCGAAAAAGTTTGAAAAATCCTTTTGCTGGGAACTATAAGAACAAAAGCAAATTATCTTAGAGATCTTTAATACAAATATTTTCCCGAACGCCATCACTCTACTAAACAAATAATTCCCTCAACACTGTCAGACTTTTTACTAAATCTGCACTTCTATTCTACTAGTTTTTCTCATCATTCCTATCATCCTTTTCCTCCCACATAGGACTGTATGAGTGTAACTTGTTGCTTGTATCCTAAGATTTTTATTAATACTGATTGTTTCTTCATTGCTTATTTGACCCCTATGACATGTATCTTTTTCTTTTATGTACATTGAGAGCATATGCACCAAGACAAATTCCTTGTGTGTCCAATCACACTTGACCAATAAAATTCTATTCTATTCTATATCTAAGGGCCCAGATTCCGTAGAGAACCCCTATAGCAATAAGAATACAGAAATAAGTAATATACTTAAAAATAATGTCAGGCGCAAAGAATCAGGCCCATTCATTAGATTCAGCATAGAAGATTTATTCATGCTGATACACAAGAATCTAGTCAACTAAAGTTCTATAGTAAATTAGCACCAGATAAGGGTTAACAGAATTGAGGAGGAATTAGATTTGGACTGCTTGTAATGACTCTAAGCCAGAGTGCCAAACTTGTGTAGTCAGGGCATTGTCATATGATGTATTGCAACTTTTCTCCCCTTTGCTAAACCAGGCATGGGTGTGGTCAACCTCTGGCCTGCGGGCCACAACTTTGACAGCCCTGCTCTAAATTTATGACACACTTAACTCCACCAGCAGCTCCTGCTCCTGCTCTTCTCCTACACTATTTATTTATTTATTTATTTAACCCAATACATAATACACATTGAAGAGAATAGATATGTAATAATATAAATAAAGAAAAGAATAGAAGAAAATATATAAAAGTATAGGTGAACATATTTGAAAGGAAGAAAAGATAAATGAGATAAGGAGAGACAATTGGACAGGGGACGGAAGGCACACTGGTGCACTTATGCATGCCCCTTACTCACCTCTAAGGAACCTGGAGAGGTCAATCGTGGATAGTCTAAGGGAAAAATGTTGGGGGTTAGGGGTTGACACTACTGAGTCAGGTAATGAGTTCCACGCTTCGACAACTTGGTTGCTGAAGTCATATTTTTTACAGTCAAGTTTGGAGCAGTTAATATTAAGTTTGAATCTGTTGCATGCTCTTGTGTTGTTGCGATTGAAGCTGAAGTAGTCATTGACAGGTAGAACGTTGCAGCATAAGATCTTGTGGGCAATACTTAGATCATGTTTTAGGTGACGTAGTTCTAAGCTTTCTAGACCTAGGATTGATAGTCTGCTATTCTGTACAAATGGCAGTCCAATCTCCCTTTGTAGAAAAGTACCCTGTATTCTGTTTTGAGTGGAGGAGTGAAGGGCTCTTCTGGTGAAGTATGTTTGGACATTTTCAAGGGTGTTGATGTCCGGGATGCAGTATGGGTTCCAGACAGATGAACTGTATTCAAGGATGGGTCTGGCAAAAGTTTTGTAGGCTCTGGTGAGTAGTGTGAGATTGCCAGAGCAGAAGCTGCGTAGGATCAGGTTAACAACTCTAGAAGCCTTTTTGGTGATATTGTTGCAGTGGGCTTTGGCACTTAGATCATTTGACATAAACATCATTATACATAAATATTAGTCATTTTTAAATAAAACAATTAACATTGTAAATCCTAATTTGCTCTCTTCTTTGACAACAGAGGCGATGGTACAAATCACCATCTAATTCTGAAGCAAGTACATTTTATCATTCATATGTGACACAGGAAAATAAATTTTCCTCTATGTCACCTCAAGACATATTCCATCAAATATGACCTAAACTATTTACCGTCTTAAAGATCAAGACAAACAACTTGAGCGTGGAAAGTAATAATGATAAATGTAGGCTTTGAAAACTGGCTTGTTAATTGGTGATACTGTGGTTTCCCCTAATAAAGGAACAGATGAACTAATTAATTATGCCTTCTTTCTTTTTTAATGTTTTTCATCTTAGGTTTGACTTGTTTCTACATCTGTTACTAACTTTTAAAAAGATCTGCATGAATTCATATGGCCTTGAGGATGGTATAGAATACATTTTATTAAAAAGGTGGCTAATGGGAGCAATTTTTCATGCATTTTCCCCTAATTTGATGTTTATATATTATTGTCACTGATATACACATTTAATCTACTTGATGACATTTTTATTTGAGATATCATTCTTTGCCCCTTCTTGTTTGAAACTGTAAATCAGTGTTTGCCTTTGTTTCACCTAATTTTTCTATCACGTTTCTGTATTTTGAAATTTAATTGGATTTTTTTTTTCCTCTTCAAAAATTTGGGATTTTCCTCCCATTTTGGTTTCCAGCATCTTTCTTCTTTCTTTTCCATTACTGAGATTTTTTTCCATAAATTAACCGCTCTGGATTTATTCACACTGATCTTCTCTCTTTAATTTTAACCTGTAGAATTGACATCTATAAATCTTGATTAAATAGTTGTACACCATATGTAGCTATAATGTCCTGATGGCTCCATTTCTCTATCACCTGTTTTTTATTAGGTAGTAATTTTTTCCAATATTATAAATCCTGTAATTTGCCTGTGTATAGTATCTATTCCTGTTTCATAAAGCAGGCAGTAGAAATAAAGAAACATTTCTCTTCACAAACACCTCTGGGATTCTGCATTGCTACATTTCCCAGGCCAATTATTTTATTTTATTTTATTTTATTTTATTTTATTTTATTTTATTATTTTATTTTATTATTTTATTTTATTTTATTTTATTTTATTTTAGTTTTTATTTTAGTTTTTATTTTATTTTATTATTTTATTTTATTTTATTCTATTTCATTTATTTCATTTATTTCATTTTATTTTATTTACTTATACTTACTTACTTACTTACTTACTTACTTACTTACTTACTTACTTACTTACTTATTTATTTATGCCACCCTTCTCCTTAGATTCAGGGTGGCTTACAACATGTTAGCAATAGCACGTTTTAACAGAGCCAGCATATTGCCCCCATTTTGTCCTCATTTTACCCACCTCGGAAGGATGGAAGGCTGAGTCAACCTTGAGCCGGTGATGAGATTTGAACCACTGACCTACAGATCTACAGTCAGCTTTAGTGGTCTGCAATACTGCACTCTACCTGCTGCACCACTTTGGCTCTATTGTAATTCCATGTTCTTTTATTTTCCTAACTTTTGTATTACAAGCCCTCATTAGCAGCAATATGGCCTTGCTAGCTCTGGCATTTACCACCTTTTCAATTTAGGTGAAATGAAAGGCATTTTCCCAAGGCAGAATAGAATAAACGTGCAGGAGTAGGAACTAGGCTCTCAGGAAAACATTCTTATCGGATGAACTAGGCTAATTAATCCATTTTGCGTACATGACCAGAGGCGAACTCTTACCTAGCATCTTGAAAGTACAGGATAACATCTTGTTTTAAACTCTGATCTAAACTGTCACTTCAGAAGGAGCTGTCCACTACTAAATTTCTGTTTGGAATTAAAATTCCCGTTTTCCCCGCACAGCTATTCTGTATTCTGTGGGAGAATATCCCAAAGTGCAGAAGATTTTTTTGGGAAAGTCGCTTTTTTCATTCATGTATTAGGTATTTAAAAATCAGACTGGATAAGACTTTTTATGGTTTTTAAATTAGATTTTAATAAATAATTAGAAGTTTTAATATCTTGAAGTTTGGTAAATGATAAGTAAGATCAGCAGCCTAACCTAAGGATAGGCAAAAGAAATCAGGGTAGGGAATAGGGCACAAGGAATGTCTTTAAAGATAACTCTAAAGAGGGGTGTCTTTTTTCTGCATTCTTTCTTTCTTTCTTTTTTTCTTTCTTTCTTTGGATCTCTAGGCCAACCTTCTCCTATGGACTCAGGGCATTCTGATTTGGTTCTTAGCATTTGCTGTCCTCCAGAATTTCATCTAAATATATCAAAATAAACCAAGCAAAATTTGTTTAAAAATGCCAATGAAGTTCCTAAACTGGCAACATGAATGTCATAATGTCACTGAAAGTTAAATCAACCCAAGATTAAAATTCAGCATTTAGAATTCATCACAGAAAATATCTTCTGTTTTTCAAATGCAGAAAATACAGGGGTACCTCGTCTTACGAACACCACTTCATATGAACTTTTCGTGATACGAACCCAGTGTTTAAGATTTTTTTGCCTCTTCTTCCAAACTATTTTCACCTTATGAACCCGAGCCGCTGCCACTGGGATGCCCCGCCTCTGGACTTCCGTTGCCAGCCAAAGCGCTGGGATTCCCCTAGCCTCCCCTCACTGGGAATCCCCACCTCTGGACTTCTGTTGCCAACCAAAGTGCCCATTCTTGCATTGCTGGGATTTGCCTGAGCCTCCCCTCGCTGGGAAACCCCACCTCTGGACTTCCGTTGCCAGCCGAAGCGCCCATTCTTGCGTTGCTGGGATTCCCCCGAGGCTCCCCTCGCTGGGATTCCCTTAATTTTTGCTGGCGTTGCTTTAAATCCCAGAGAGGGGAGGCTCATGGAAATCCCAGCAATGCAAGAATGGGCACTTCGGCTGGCAATGGAAGTTCGGAGGCGGGGTTTCCCAGTAAGGGGAGGCTCAGGGAAATCCCAACAATGCAAGACTTCGGACTTCCGTTGCCAGCCGAAGTGCCCATTCTTGTGTTGCTGGGATTCCCCTGAGGCTCCCCTCATTGGGATTCCCTTAATTTTTGCCAGTGTTGCTTTAAATCCCAGTGAGGGGAGGCTCAGGGAAATCCCAGCAATGCAAGAACAGGCGCTTCAGTTGGCAATGGAAGTTCGGAGGTGGGGTTTCCCAGAGAGGGAAGGCTCAGGAGAATCCCAGCAATGCAAGAATGGACGCTTTGGCTGGCAATGGAAGTCCAGAGGTGGGGATTCCCAGTGGCTCACGGCAAAAGGGGTGACTTTTGGGATGGGGTTGCATGCATAATTTGCTTTTACATTGATTCCTATGGGGGGAAATGCTTTTTCTTATGAACTTTTCTACTTACGAACCTGGTCACAGAATGAATTAAGTTCATAAGACAAGGTACCACTGTACTTCAAAGACACATATTAGTTTCAAATTCTTGTTCGCTATGACTCATAACTTCCTAGTTGTGGAATAGCTAACTATAAATGCTCAGAATTATGAAAGACAGTATGGGAAGCCCCCGCTCCTAGAAATAGCAGAATATTATATTTCCCCAAAGGACAAATGAAGAAATATCTTAACAGAAAGCAGCCCCAACTACCTCCAGTAAATGCCCGAAGTCTTTTGTTATGGACATTTTGTGGCCTATTAAGAAATCCAGGCCAGCCTATTCACAAACAATACACCTTCAGGTCCAGATTCGGAATTTACATCCCACCAACCCAAATTCTTAGAAGGGGACATGATAGAATTAACCAACCACTATTAGAATAGCAAAAAACACTAGGCTCTCTACATTGTACAACTCCTCAGACATTGCTCAATCCCCTGCAACAACTGAGAATCCTATAAAAACCCATGTACTCATTTGTCAGCAGTCTGAGACCTGGATGCTGTGACTGGTTCTGCTCATCAATAAACAGAGTCACTCTTTCCAATCAACCTCCATTTTATTTCCAGTGCCTTTCTCCCAACTTGGAACTGGATTGGATTTTTCTCCCAAAAACAGATTGCATAGCAAGATAATAGATGACAGAAGATAGATAGATGATGATATGAGAGAGAGAGAGATCAATAATAGGAGCAGGTGGAAAGAAAACAATATAAACATGTGTGCAAATTTTGGGGTGCAAAACAAATTCTGCCTGAATTTCCTCATTAAAAGATATCATAGCCGCAAACATTTTTCCTTCTTCAGGAATTAGGAAGACACACTACTGCATTCCCCACAAAAGAGGTTAAATGCTCTTTTCCATGAATTCTACTTCGGGTTCAGCTGGTCAATGTTACATTTCCTGTTAGAATAATAGGTCATAAATTCACACCTATATTTCAGTTTAGAAAATGAACATACCGTATTTTTCAGAGTATAAGATGCACCTTTTCCCCCCTAAAAGAGGGTGGAAATGTCAGTGCGTCTTATAAACCAAATATAGCTATACTTGGCCTCCCGAAGCCCCATCAGGGGTGTTTAATGGGGGCATTTTTGCCTCCTTCCAGCCCTCAGGAGCTCTCTGCAGGCTTCCTAGACCCTCTGAAAAAATGGGCAAAAATGGGCTATTTTTCACAAAAACAGGAGTGTTTTTTGCCTCCTCCCCAGCTTCCCAAACCCTCTGCCCACTCCATTTTTTTTACATAAAATGGGTGAAAATGGTCCAGGGTTTGGGAGGCCAAGGAGAAACCTTTTTTCTTTTCTTTTTTAAATATTTTTTATTATTTTCAAAAAAGACAGACAAAGACATACAACATTGAACATTTAAGGAGCTACCATTGCTCCGCTTATCGTAGAAGTCTAACTAATACAGAATATAAAAAACCTCTAACTGTTACCAGATCTAAGCAGAAATGCCACACTTGCAAATTACGTTATCATTAAATTTAATTCTATGTTTTTAAAATTAAGATTATTGGTTAAATTAAACAAATTATTAGTAATACAAAAAGAGAATAAAATAAACACTTCTAAATTAGTTATCATATAAACTATTTAATTCTATTTATTTATTTATTGGATTTGTATGCCGCCCCTTTCCAGAGACTCTATCATATAGTTTTTCAAATAGTCATTTATTCTTGCATATTTAATTTTTAGTACTATTTTTAACATTCCACCAATCATATACTTTATCCCATATTTTGTAAAATTCTGTTTCGGTTTGGTTATTCAAACGTTTAGTCATCATGTCTAATTCTGCACATTCTATAATTTTTTTGAATACCTCCGTATCTTTCGGTATCGTCTTTTCTTTCCATTTCTGTGCAAATCCTCCGCGTATGGATATGACTTACAGTTTGTTTATTTTTCCTCTACCTATGTTCGCCTTCCAAATCTCTTCTTTTTCTAATAAAAATTTCTCCGATCCGAAAGATTTCCGTGTGGTGCTGTAGATCTCCCTTATCTCCCGATCTGCTGGTTTGTAGACTTCTTGTTCTTTCTTTTAACTTCCGCTATCGGCGATCGCTATGGCTGCGCCCAAATGACCGTCTGGTTGCAGCTCTCCATTCCTGTAGCTGCGGGGCTGTCCCTAACCCCCGGGGTTGCGGCGATCCGTCCCGGGGGGTCCAGGAGACCCCCTGTCCTAGGCCGACCCCGTCCGGGTGTCTGCACAATGCAACACGGCGTCCTACAGGGTGAAACGAAGGCCACGGAGCCGGAGCTTGGCTTCCGCACCTCCGGCGCAATTGAGCTCCACCCGGAATATCGAGAAACTTTTTTTCTTACTTACCTTTTTGAAATCTTGGTGCATCTTATACACCTATGTGTCTTATAATCCAAAAAATATGGTATATTCACACAACGACTACCCATTTACACTGTAATATTTATACAACAAAAGGACAAGATAATTCCATGCCATCTAGTATGTTGATAAGAAAGCATCATGGCAAATAATAAAAAACCCTATCAATTTTTTTATCACAGAACAACTTGCTTACGAAATAGACTGATATCTGAACTAGAGGGTATGTGACAGATCAGCAGTAATGACTAACACCTTTGTTTCTTGCCATTCCTTTTCTCTTGTTGCATGAATAGATTTTTTTCTCAAGGGAGATGATAGTGATCTCTGAAAAAAAAGGCCTTAAATTGTTTTCTTGCAATTTAACAATGAACACTAGTAATTTCAGAAAGGATGAGATGTTTCAAGTTTCCAAAGCAGAGATACTTGTTCCCTGTTTAATATCCCTGATGAAGATTATTTTTACTCTTATGATGTCCTAAACTTTTCTAAATATGATACTCTCGAGAAAGGGGGGGGCACAGAGAACTTTTGACTCTAGGCAGGATCATGACAGAAGACAACAGGACAGAATACAACAATTGTGTAGCTTGTGTCACATTTTGATTATAGTTGTCCCTTTAGTACATTTCTCCATTCCAACACAACTTTTTAAAAGTATGCCTCACTGATCAACAGGATTTTCCCAACTAAAATGTACAGGGTAATGAGTTAGTTGCCAAAAGTTAAATTGTAGCTCCAGAAAGATTCCAGAAAGATTTCCCAGTGCAGAAAGACAAACAAATAGAATAGCAAGCTATAGAACAGATTTTATACTCTACACATGTATGTATGTTTGTTGTGTGAATGGGAATGATTGCTTTTTAATCCTACTGGGTTTTAGATTAATTACCTAAATTAATTGGATTGAATCTTTATATTGTTTTTATATATGTTTTAAGCCACCCCGAGTCCTCGGAGACGGTGGCATATAAATCCAATAAATAAATAAATGCACACATGCCACAGTCATAAAGAAAAAGTTAATACATTGGGAACTATGAACATCGAAAAGAATAATCCAACAATATAAACATTTTTTTCATGCAGATTATATTTTTTAGCACACAAAGCTCCTTCAGATTGCTGAGATTTAAGCCACAGGATCTTAAAATTCATTAAACCCATTCTTGTAACTTTAAGGTTTACTTAAGTATTTAAATACCAGATAGAGAATAATGCGTAATGCAAGATCTAATTGTGTGTTGTTGTTGTGTGTTTTTTTTAAAAGACTAGATGAAGATTATCATCTTATCAGTATAAGAAATAGCTTTAATAAGGGTCAATCCAGACCAGCACTCTTTACACCATAATCCTAAACAGATTTCTCTGAAAGGCAATCCCTCTGTGTCCAATTATTAGTATTTTCCCTAAATAATCATATTTAGGATTTTTTATTTGCCATTTATTTCACTGGCCCCTTGTATAATCTTGTATTTTTATTCTGCATGCATATTTTCTTCTTATTAAAAATGCTGAATATACCAAACTGTAATTCTGTCTTTAATTCCTAAAAAAAATATTTTATTTTGCTAAAGGTAAAATGACCAGGCAGTGGGGAAATCTTAAGATGAAAGAAATATAGTTCTTGCCAAGAGTCCTGTTATTCACAATCACTGTGTAAAATTTTTCTAAAGAACTTCTCAGTTTAAATGTGAGTTTTTGGTGTAAAGAGTTATACCAAAATGACTAGCATATTTTCAAAACATATTTATCCTGTAGATGAATTTTTAAGTTTTTATTTATTTATTTACTAATGAACCAACTGTAGTTTGTATATTTATCAAAAAGAAGATAAATATTTTTAAAACCTGTAGTTCATACGTCATATTTAACATTTGCAGATTATTAACAACTTTAAGAATAACATCATTAATTGCATTTTAAAGAGAACAGAGGAGTAAAATATACTGTCGTATATGATTACTGTGACTGACCTCTATATGAATTGGAATCTGAGAAGAATTGTCTGGGCAGGTTATTACTCTGCTTACCTGATGCTAGTTCACATTTCATATTAATTAGAGGAGTAATTACATGGGGCTTCCACTAAAAGTATTTTAGCAGAAGCTAACAGAAAAAAACAAGGAGAAAACCATATTGACAAGGCAAGATGCTGAATATAAACAGGAAGCAAACCACACATTCATTTGCACTGATGATGCTACCTAGCTGGGTAATAAAAGGTCTGCAAGCGAAGAACCAAAGAACAGCAAGGAGGTAGTAAAAATACTTTCTACTTGGAAAGAAGTTTCTGCTAACATTTATAGAAAAGTAAAAGGCCAGAGGTGGAACAACATAATATCAATTTAGATTTTCAAATTATTCACAACTGTGAATATCTTAAAAATTTAAAGAATTTTAAAAGGAGGGTTTTAAAAAAATAATTTTATCATATATCACTATCATTAGTAAATAATTCATTTCTAGTCTTGCAAATTTTGTCTGATTTAAAGACCCAAGTAAATATTTTGTAATATTTACAAAAGTGGGAAGAGAAAGGAAGAAAGAGAAGAACAGATGCAAAACTTTTAAGGCTACCCCAACCTTTCTTTTGGCATTCGGATGAAAACAATGGCTTTTGAGGACAACTGAGGCTACGGCAAAAAAAAAAAGCTACAAAATGAAATTGCTTCTCAGCTTAACTCACTTCTGATGCTGTCCTAGAACTTTCCCTGCCTCGGCAATCTGCCTGGTAGTGGGTTTCTGTCCCGGTGACCTCTGGAGATTAGCCACCTTGCTTTTGTGAAGATGCTAAACGGATCTCTGCAAGATCTATGAAATGTAACCATGGCTGGCATGGAAAACATTTATTTTAAAAAGGTATTTACCAGTTGAATAAGTATCATGAAAAAACTCTCTAGCAACACTTTCTTTTCCCCCTTTTGTTTATTTCCCCAACCTTTAGCCACAGTCTAAATATTTGCTAGTATCTATTTAAATACTTTCATCTACTATTTTGGATTGATCTCATAATTTCCTTCCTAAAAACTATGTTCCAAGTCTAAATGTGCCTTGCTATGCAATATATATGAGAGGTGCAAAATACTTTTCAGCTTTACCCTCATAGCTTAAGACAAATAACTTGAGCACTTCTTCATATTTTAAGAAGTACTTACCATACTTACTCACTTTTACGATAAAACCCCCCTATTACTTTTTCTGACACTACAGTGATCCTAGAGAAGTACAGTATCTCTATGTTCTTATGCACTTTTCCCAAGCCAGTTAATTTCTCAGCACAGGAATAATGCCATTTGTTGGAGAAAATCTGTATCCAAGAAACATTAACCTGTTTTGGGAGGGAGGGAGGGAGGGAGGAATGAAGAAAGGAAGGAAGGAAGATAGGAAGGAAGGACTATTCTCTCAATTCAAAAAAGGTTTGAAGTCCTTTTTCTGCTAATAACTTTTATCTGCCATGTAAAAGCCATATCTCAGAGGTTTTAGATAAAGGAAGGAGACCGTCAATCTATAGAAGATCTTGCAGCTGTTTAAAAATATCAACATTAACAATGAGAGAAAAAGATTGTACTAATGCTAGCAAGGTAGACTTTACTGCCTGTTCCTATATAAACCACTAAATTAAACCTACCTATCCAAACCATGTTGGTTTCAGGATGACCTGCTCACCTGCTAGTCACCTGAAGCCCCCTGTTACTGCATGATGACCAGAAGTATCTCATGCTGACTTCTAAGGAGCATGATAGCAAACATCAAGCCATGCTTCAAGAACTAACAACCCAGGAACCTGTTCTGCCAGGCTCTCTGGTAGGAGCCTCCCGAAAATTCAAGGGTACAAATTTCCGACACACACACGTTTGAAAATTCAAAACAATGTTCTTTATCCCAAAAGTCAAAATAAACTAAGCACTCTTTTTGTATTGCAAAGAGCACTCGTCCCAAAACAACCGGGTAGTCTGTACAATTAACCTTAAGCAGTCATTAAGTACTTAGCTAGCAGCTGTGAAGAAACTTCACACCCCTTCTTCTTCCAGCGAAGTGACACACACACACACACACACACATTGCTCTGCTTTGTTTTCAAAGGCGTGAAAAATCAACAAGCAAAGTCCAGAAACCAGCAACCCAGGATTCCTGATGAACTGTGATCACATACTCTTTCACAACGGCCAAACCCACATGCTGCTATTTATAGCAGCAGCCCTAATTACTGGAGTCCCACCCAACCACAGGTGGCCTCATTTTTTCTTGTAATAATCCTTTAGTTGTTGTCTCCTATGCATCACTCTACGCATGTGTGGATGTGTCATTAATTCTTGTTCAGAATTCAAAGATGATACAGATGATTGATCTCCTCCTGGGCTGTCTGTCAAACTCCCCTCTTCCCTGTCACTCATGCTGCCTTGGTCAGAGGAGGCTTCATCGGCAGATTCCATCGGGAGCAAAACAGGCCTGCGGTATGTGGATGTCTCCCCCACATCCATCTGCACATTCCTTGGGGCAGGAGCTGGGCCTGAGCTAACCACAACAGAACCAAGCCACCATAAGATAACTTAAAGAGATGTACAGTATATAGTCAGTGTGATGCTTGCTAAGGTTGCAAAGGTATCTATCATTAGTGCTTGATTCAAAGTGTCTAGAGCAGTGGTTCCCAACCTTTTTTTGGCCATGCCCCACCTAAGCATCTCTAAAATCCTGATGCCCCCCCCACCAGTGACATATAATATATAATTCTTACTATTCAAAAACTGAACTCCCACTCATGTGGAGGTAGCCTAAAAGGCCATTAACTTGGTTTAAACAAGGTTCCAATTGCCCCTATTAAAAATCAACCCCCACCCCCACTCCCATGGTGCGTAGGTCCCACATTGGGAACCAGCGGTCTAGACTAGAGCATATAGAGTAGTTCATCATTTACCATTACCCAAAAATAAACATTAAAAAATAGGTGACCCCTTTCTTCTCTGGGGCAACTGCTCAGATATTGGAACGCACAGCTATCGTGTCACCTTTTCTTTTCAATAGACTAGACATACCCAATTCCTGCAACCGTTCTTGTGTTTTAGCCTTCAGTCTCTAATCATTTTTGTTATCTTTTCTGTACTCTTTCAAAAGTCTCAGCATCTTTTTAAAAACAAGATGGTGAATACTAGATGCAGTAGTCTAAGTGTGGTCTTACCAACACTTTATAAAGCAGTGCTAATACTTCATGTGATTTTGATTCTATCCCTCTATTAATGCAACCTGGGACCTTTGTTTGCTACCTCACAGTGCTGGCTGATATTTAAATGATTGTCCATAGGACTCCAAGATGCCTTCAAGATGCCTTCAAGATGCCTCCAAGATGCCTCCAAAATGCCTCCAAGATGTCTCCAAGATGCCTCCAAGATGCCTCTCAAAGTTACTGGTATTGAGCCAGATTTTGCCAGAAGTAAGAGAGAGGTAATCTTCTTGTTGGGTTCAGAAGCAAATTAAAAATGAGAAAAGTTCAGAAAGATCCAAGAGCCCTTGGTAGGTCATTCACAATTTAAAAAAATGCAAGTTGAGTTAAATGTATGTTGTTTTATGCAACTGTCTAAGTCTCTGTTAGGGATGAGTACAATTCGCAATAGCCAAACCTTCCAAGATTCAGCTATGCTCATTGAAGTTCTGACTTCTTAAGAGATTGTAATTCCTCCCAGGGAACAAAATTTATAATCAGGTACTTTGTCAATCAGCAATCTGTCAGAGATAATAGGATGATGTCAGTCTAAGAAGGTGTGAATCAGGATCACAAACCCCAAAGTGTGTGACTAAGATAAAAGTTAGCTCTGTTACAACCTCTGCTTCCTGAAACGGACATAATCAAACTAAGAATCCTAAACTGTAGGTCCATGTATCTTGATATCTCCCTTTTATTTACTTAAGGAGGGTTCCTGTCCAGACATGTTATCTGCTAAACCCTTTTGTAGCAACAGAGAGTGCTTTTGTGGAAAAGAAACAGAGATTGCCCCTATCCCTACCTTGGGCAATCCATCTTCTGTTAAGGAATTCTAGGCAAAGTAAAACAAGAACAATCTAATCCAGTGATGGCGAACTTTTTTTTTTTTTTGCTTGAATGCCAAAACGGTGCATATACATGCCATAGCGCATGCGTGCGTGCCCATACCCATAATGCAATGCCCTCTCCTGCGTGGATGCACACATAATCCCCCCCCACGTTGCCCTCCCCACCCATGTGTGCAGAGCTCATTGAAGCCTCTGGAGGCTGTGGGTGGCAAAAAACAGATTCCATCTGATTTCCAGCTTTCTGGCAGGTGGAGAAATGGATGTTTTCACCTTTCCCGGGCTTCAGGAAAGTCTCCTGAAGCCTGGAGAGGGTGAAAACTGGCCCAACGGCCCAACTGGAAGTTCATTTCCGACCTTCCGATAGGCCTGTTGGGTCTGTTTCTTGCCATCCATGGCTCCAGAGGCTTTCCTGAAGCTGAAAATGAGCATGTACACGCGCGCTGGAGCTGACTTAGGGCAACACCTCATATGCCCTCAGATATGGCTCCACATGCCACCTGTGGCACATGTGGCACAGGTTCGCCATCACAGTCTGTACATTTTGGATTACAAGCACCACTTTTTATATGATTCAGTGAGAAAACATTTCTTATTTACCAGGAATGCACACATCCCAGCTCAGAATACCCCTGAAGTTTCCTACCGGGTTGTTAATGTGACAGAAGAAACATATTAAACGTGGGAGCTGCAAACCTATTTATTTCCCGCTATTGAAATATATTTATTTATTCATAAATTTATTAAACTATTGATTGACCTGGGCTGATTTCTCCTTTGTCCTGCCCACTCATCCATTCCTATGATATGGAAAATGAGCAGAAATAAAATTATTTCCATGTGCTGTCCTTTCCCTGTCATATAATTTTTATATTCTTTTCATAGATTAACAACAACAACGGTGCATTCATGCCCTGTACTTCTGAAACCCTGAACCTGCTTCATTATAAAGGATCCATGACTTATTTGGAGATTAGATCATTTTCGGAGATTCTGATGATGGAACAGTTTTTAAAGGGGGGTGGGGATGGCTAGCGGAGTTGGTTACAAAGCAATTGGGGGGGAGGTTGTGTATGTGTGTGTGCCTAGCAGGAACATCTCTGCGTATAGCAAGGCTTACAGCTGGACAACTGGGACTAAATTAAAATATAAGAGGCTTTTTTGCTGGATATGTTGGTTTGAAGAATGGAACTAATGGGTGCATAAACGTTGTGGATTTCCTGTTATAGAAATGGATGGATAAAACCTCCCATACAATGCTGTGTCCGAAGCTTATAAATTAAGCTCACTAATAAGGCAAAGAATGGCATATACAGTGGTACCTCATCTTACGAACGCCTCTTCTAACGAACTTTTCAAGATACGAACCCGGTATTTAAGATTTTTTTTGCCTCTTCTTCCGAACTATTTTTACCTTACGAACCCAAGCCGCTGCTCCTGGGATGAAGGGGTTTCTTTTTTCCCCCTTTTTTGAAGAAAGAAAAGGGAGGGGCGGCTTGGAGAGGACAAAACTGCATTTTAAAAACTAGGAGAACAGCGTGCTTGCAGGCACTGAAAGAGTGTCTTTTGAAGAAAGAAAAGGGAGGGGCGGCTTGGAGGGGGGGAAAACTGCATTTTAAAAACTAGGAGAACAGCATGCTTGCAGGCACTGAAAGAGTGTCATTTGAAGAAAGAAAAGGGAGGGGCGGCTTGGAGGGGGGAAACCTGCATTTTAAAAACTAGGAGAACAGCGTGCTTGCAGGCACTGAAAGGGTGTCTTTTGAAGAAAGAAAAGGGAGGGGCGGCTTGGAGGGGGGAAAACTGCATTTTAAAAACTAGGAGAACAGCGTGCTTGCAGGCACTGAAAGAGTGTCATTTGAAGAAAGAAAAGGGAGGGGCGGCTTGGAGGGGGGAAACCTGCATTTTAAAAACTAGGAGAACAGTGTGCTTGCACAGGCACTGAAAGGGTGTCTTTTGAAGAAAGAAAAGGGAGGGGCGGCTTGGAGGGGGGAAACTGCATTTTAAAAACTAGGAGAACAGCATGCTTGCACAGGCACTGAAAGGGTGTCTTTTGAAGAAAGAAAAGGGAGGGGTGGCTTGGAGGGGGGAAAACTGCATTTTAAAAACTAGGAGAACAGCGTGCTTGCACAGGCACTGAAAGGGTGTCTTTTGAAGAAAGAAAAGGGAGGGGCACCCCCCTTGCCTTTCTTCCTTCCCACTCACCCTTTAGCTTAGCCTTGCTTCTTCCACCCACCCCCTTTAGCTGCTCCTCCCTGCCCTCTGTTCGCCTCCCTTCTAAAGTTTGGGATTTTCCTGAAGGATTTGCACGCATTATTTGCTTTTACATTGATTCCTATGGGAAACATTGTTTCATCTTACAAACTTTTCACCTTACGAACCTCCTCCTGGAACCAATTAAGTTTGTATCATGAAGTACCACTGTACTGTATTTACATAGAGATTGGTGAGCTGACTGTAAATAATACAAATACACACATGCCTTTTATCCTCCCAACCTCAGCAGGCTGCTAATTTAATAAATATTCAAGGGGAGAGAATTTTGAGGACTTTTTTTCCACCCTTGAGAGTTAATGTCTGTCTTAGATACACAAGGTGGGCTACATGAAAGACGGCTCTGATTCATGGCAAGCCGAATAAAGATTTCCCCCCTCCTTCCTTTTTGTGTTGCCAAGCTACTATAAGTGAACAGGTGATGCAGTGTCTCTACCCCCGTAATTAACTCTGCAAAGGAATTTAAGAAAGCAGCCAAGAATTCTCGGAGGGAGTAATGGGAGATGGACATGGAGATCACAGCCATCATTAGGACCAATTCAATTTTCCCCCTTTTTCGTAAGAGAAGTTTTTTGAGCGGTGTCAACATCTCTTTTCAATCAGCTATTATGCGATTTTTCAGTTCCCTCCCCCCCAAATGATTGAAAATGGTTTATTTTCATTTAGAAAACTTGATCTATGAACTTGTATCCTTAATCTTTCTTTCAATTTTCATCCGTTTGTAAAACAATTTCCTTCAATACTCTAATTTATAGCAATAGCAATTAGACTTATTTATCTATCTATCTATCTATTTATTGGATTTGTATGCCGCCCCTCTCTGCAGACTTGGGGTGGCTAACAACAATGATAAAAACAGCATGTAGAAATCCAATTAATAAAACAACTAAAAATCCTTATAATAAAACCAAACATACACACAAACATACCATGCATAACTTGTAATGGCCTAGGGGGAAGGAATATCTTAACTCCCCCATGCCTGGCGGCATAAGTGAGTCTTGAGTAGTTTACGAAAGACAGGGAGGGTGGGGGCAGTTCTAATCTCCAAGGGGAGTTGGTTCCAGAGGGTCGGGGCCGCCAGAGAGAAGGCTCTTCCCCTGGGGCCCGCCAAACGACATTGTTTAGTCGACGGGACCCAGAGAAGGCCAACTCTGTGGGACCTTACCGGTCGCTGGGATTCGTGCAGTAGCAGGCAGTTCCGGAGGTAATCTGGTCCCATGCCGTGTAGGGCTTTAAAGGTCATGACCAACACTTTGAATTATGACCGGAAACTGATCGGCAGCCAGTGATGTGCGGAAGCAAAAAAGCGGCAAAAATTGCCCAATCTCGCTCACGTGAGGACATTTGCGCACACAAGATTTGGGTGATTTTTGCCTATTTCTTTGCTTTCAGGTGCAACTTTTTGTTTTTGTCTTTTGGGGGGGAAAATTTTAAATGTTTTTTTAAATTTTTTGCTGAATTTTTTTCTGGCACTGTGCCTGTGCCACCCTCTTGTTTGGGGCTCACTTTAAAAAAAAAATTGTTCATATTTTTGGCATTGCACATGCACACGTGCGCAGAGTGCATACATGGCCACGTAGCATGACCATGCAGCACAGGAGGAAGCGAACCGGTGGCAAAGTAATTTAGAACCCACCCCTGGAGTGGCCCTACATCAGACCGATCCGGTCTACAGTTTGCAGGTTCTCCTGGATTCACAATTCCTGCTTAAAGAGCAGGTGTCACCTGTGGCTAGGAGAGCCTTTGCACAACTTAGGGTTGTGTGCCAGTTACAATCTCTCCTAAAGTCTCTGCGCTTAGTCCTAGCCATCTCATGTTTGGACTATTGCAAAGTGACCAGCCAAAATCACTCAGCTGGCTTTCATGGCTAAGAACTAGATCTTAGTCTCTGGCTTTTTACCCCGTTGTTTTAACCACTGGACCAAACTGGCTCTTTGAAAAACCTTCTTCTATAAAACAGCATTAGATAACATATTATTTCTCATCCATGCCACTTAAACTATGAGAAGTGTGTGTGTGTGTGTAAAAATCAAGTATAATTCTTTGGCTAATCTCAGTGAATAGTCATTTTCAATGTCTGACGATTTATTTAATATAATTTCACATGCTGTTTGCCAGTGCAACAGCTTGGTTGAATCCTGACCTGATTTCATGTTAAATGCTCATTAACATACTTGTTAATATTTTTTCTGCTTGATTTCATTATTTTTTTTCTGGACAGGTTTATTTATTCGTCTACACACTAATCTCATCTCCAGAATGCGCTCTGTGACAGCTCATTATTATGAGGGAAAATGTAGGACACTAATAGCACATGAAACGCTCCCCCTACCCAATAGACTGACATTGTGCATCTAGATACATCTGAATTGTATGTCTAGACTTACAAAGTCCAAGTGAAAACTGAATTGGCAAATCGGTCTGTATTGTGTATTATCATAAAAGGCTCCTAAATGATCAACCACAGATATCATATGAGAATAGAACATTGAATATGTTTAATGTGCCAACTTATGTTTAAAAAAAGCAATCCCATTGCTCTTACATGTGTCATTCTTTCAAAATTATCCAACAATATGGGAATCTTGCCTGCTGAGGATAAAAAGAAATATAAGTCCTGCAAAATTTAATTACAAATATAGTGTATAAAAAGCAATAGGTCAAGCGTATTTGGTTATATGCAACTTCAGAGGAGCGGTTACAATTTAATCAACTGGGCAAAAAAGGTAATCTCATTCTTTCACACACATATATGTGCACAGGTTTTTACAAGCATTCTTGTAATATTGTTTACGAAGGAAGAAAACAGATGTTTACTGCTACTTCACAGTTGGCCAGTCTCAATTAAACAACAGTTTATTCCTGATTTCTTTCCAATTTTTGGACTGCATTCTGCATGCTGAGAACAAAGGTAGTGCTATTTAAAAGGTAAGCATCTATTTATTTGCAGAATTCATAATGTTATACTAATCTACATTTTTGCTAATAAGCCAACACAAAGAAGGATTATATCCTTCATGTCTAATCTGGAGTTCAAAAATCAGTGGAATAAATAAATTCCCTTTGGAGTTTACATACATGAACAACTAACACATGTCCTTGTCATTTATATCATTGATGTTCCTAGCAAGTATAATTTAATTGACAACATCAAGTTAACCTGTAGTTTTAATTCATGTATGAATATGTATTCAGAATAATTTAGTAGCATGTTAGTAGCATGTCTAAATGGTCTAGAAGTAAATGTTTCACCAGTTATTTTCTATATAGATTATTATGCGAATAAAATCAATTTCAGGTAAAATATTTCCTTGGCTATTATAAATGTATGGAGATGTTCAAATGTAAGAAATATGTCAAGTTCTAGGCACATTAAAATTTTCTTTTACAAAGTATTTTTGGTTAAACCACTTTGAAAGTTTCAGAAAAAGGAAAGAATGAAGGCTGCATAATCAAAAATAAAATGCTATTTATATTTTAAACCCCTCTTTAAAGTTAAAACTATTGTGGATAAAAATTATACAATTATAAATGCAGGGCATCTAACTTAATTTTGCTGTCAAATGATGAAACAACTATAATATTAGAGAAAAAATGAAGTAGAATTTGTTCTTATGATTCTACTGCAATACATTCCATAATTAGTACAACAAGCCATTAACATCAGATTCCATTACACATTCATTGTATTGTATATGTATTGTATGCATTGTACTGTAGTAGTCAAAATATGATAATAAATTCAGAGAACTGGTAGCCTTCCTAATGATTACAAAATAAAAATGTGAAATCACACCAAAAAAATGGATACTAACTTCTTATTGCTGTTGCGTCTCTCAATTCCCTTTGGTATCAAAACACTACTGTACCAGAAATATGGTTTGGGACATGTATTTTTTTCACAGGAAAAGTGAAAAGAATAATGAGTTCCAGTCATTATTCTTGACACTTTTCTTATGAACAAAATATATTTGTGAAAAAGAATATTCCTTGATGTTCTGCTTGTCCCGCAAAAGTTTGATTTTTGAAATTCCACAGCCATTCTATAAATAGAAAATCTTCCACATTCCCAAATAACTTTTTGCATGTGGCAAAATCAGAAACAACAGCAAATCCAATATGCTTATTCCCAATTTACCTTTTTCTGAATGATATTTTCATAATTCACCAATTGAGTTAAAATTAACAATGT